>NW_027016964.1:137500-339555 GCF_036013445.1 Caloenas nicobarica | reverse complement strand
CCTTGCCTTTCCTTTGCTTTCCTTTCCTTTCCTTTGCTTTCCTTTACTTTCTGCACTATTCCACACCTTTCCTTTCCTTTCCTTTCCTTTCATTTCCTTTCCTTTCCTTTCCTTTCCTTTCCTTTCCTTTCCTTTCTTTCCTTTCTTTCCTTTCCTTTCCTTTCCTTTCCTTTCCTTTCCTTTTCCTTTCCTTTCCTTTCCTTCCTCTCCTCCCCCTTTCCTTTCCTTTCCTTTCCTTTCCTTTCCTTCCTTTCCTTTCCTTTCCTTTCCGCACCTTTCTGCACCTTTCCGCACCTTTCCGCACTTTTCGCACCTTTCCTTTTCGCACCTAGCCTTTCCTTTCCGCAGCTTTCCTTTTCTTTCCTTTCCCTTTCCTTTCCGCACCTTTCCTTTCCTTTCCTTTCCTTTCCTTTCCTTTCCTTTCTTTCCTTTCCTTTCCTTTCCTTTCCACAACTTTCCGCACCTTTCCGCAACTTTCCGCGACTTTCCACACCTTTCCTTTCTACACCTTTCCTTTCCTTTCCTTTCCTTCCATTCCTTTCCTTTCCTTTCCTTTCCCTTTCTTTCCTTCCGCACCTTTCTGCACCTTTCCACACCTTTCCTTTCTGCACCTTTCGCACCTTTCCTTGCCTTTCCGCACCTTTCCGCACCTTTCCGCACCTTTCATTTCGTACCTTTCCTTTCCACACCTTGCCTTGCCTTGCTTTGCCTTTTCCTTGCCTTGCGTTGCCTTGCCTTGTCTTGCCTTGCCTTGCCTTGCCTTGCCTTGCCTTTCTCTGCCTTGCCTTTCCTTTCCTTTCCTTTCCTCACCTTGCCGCAACTTTCCGCACCTTGCCTTTCCTTTCCGCAACTTTCCTTGCCTTTCCTTTGCTTTCCTTTCCTTTCCTTTGCCTTTCCTTTCCTTTCTGCACTATTCCACACCTTTCCTTTCCTTTCCTTTCCTTTCCTTTCCTTTCCTTTCCTTTCCTTTCCTTTCTTTCCTTTCTTTCCTTTCCATTCCTTTCCTTTCCTTTCCTTTCCTTTCCTTTCCTTTCCTTTCCTTTCCTTTCCTCTCCTTTCTTTTCCTTTCCTTTCTTTCCTTTCTGCAACTTTCTGGAACTTTCTGCACCTTTCCTTTCCACACCTTTCCTTTCCTTTCCGCACCTTTCTGCACCTTTCCGCACCTTTCCGCACATTTCGCACCTTTCGTTTTCGCACCTAGCCTTTCCTTTCCGCAGCTTTCCTTTTCTTTCCTTTCCTTTCCTTTCCGCACCTTTCCTTTCCTTTCCGCACCTTTCATTTCCACAACTTTCCTTTCCCGGACCTTTCCTTCCCTCACCATTCCGCAGCTTTCCTTTCCTTTCCTTTTCGCACCTCTCATTTCCGAACCTTTCTGCACCTTTCCTTTCCTTTCCTTTCTTTTCCCTTCCTTTATTTTCCTTTCCTTTCCTTTCCTCACCTTTCCTTTCCGCACCTTTCCTTTCCGCACCTATCTGTCCTTTCCTTTCCGCACCTTTCCTTTCCACCCGTTTCCTTTCCTTTCCTTTCTTTCCTTTCCTTTCCTTTCCTTTCCTTTCCTTTCCCTTCCTTTCCGCACCTTTCCTCACCTTTCCGGACCTTTCCGCACTTTCCCTTTCTACAACTATACTTTCCTTCCCTTTCCTTTCCTTTCCTTTCCTCACCTTTCCTTTCCTTTCCGCACCTTTCCTTTCCTTTCCGCACCTTTCCTTTCTGCACCTTTCCTTTCCGTTCAGTTCCTTTCCGCACCTTTCCTTTCCTTTCCTTCCTTTCCTTTCCTTTCCTTTTCTTTCCTTTCCTTTCCTTTCCTTTCCTTTCTTTCCTTTCCTTTCTTTCCTTTCCTTTCCTTTCCTTTCCACACCTTTCCTTTCCTTTCCACACCTTTCCTTTCCTTGCCTATTTCTTGCCTTGCCCTTCCTTGCCTTGCCTTGCCTTGCCTTTCCATGCATAGCCTTTCCTTTCCTTTTCCTTTCCTTTCCTTTCCTTTCCTTTCCTTTCCTTTCCTTTCCTTTCCTTTCCTTCCTTTTTCCTTTCCTTTCCTTTCCTTTCCTTTCCTTTCCTTTCCTTGCCTTGCCTTGCCTTGCCTTGCCTTGCCTTGCCTTTCCTTGCCTTCCCTTGCCTTGCCTTGTCTTTCCCTGCATAGCCTTTCCTTTCCTTTCCTTTCCTTTCCTTTCCTTTCCTTTCCTTTCCTTTCCTTTCCTTTCCTTTCCTTTCCTTTCCTTTCCTTTCCTTGCCTTGCCTTGCCTTTGCCTTGCCTTGCCTTGCCTTGCCTTGCCTTGCCTTGCCTTTCCTTTCTGCACTCTTCCACACCTCTCCTTTCCTTTCCTTTCCTTTCCTTTCCGCACCTTTCCGTACCTTTCCGCACCTTTCCACACGTTTCCTTTCCACTCATTTCTTTCCTTTCCTTTTCACACCTTTCTTTCCACTGCGCACCTTTCCTTTCCTTTCCTTTCCTTTCCTTCCTTTCCTTTCCTTTCCTTTCCTTTCCTTTCCTTTCCTTTTCCTTTCCTTCCTTTCCTTTCCTTTCCTTTCCTTTCCACACCTTTCCTTTCCACACCTTTCCTTTGCTTTGCTTTCCTTTCCTTTCCTTTCCACACCTTTCCTTTCCTTTCCTTTCCTTTCCTTTCCTTTCCTTTCCTTTCCTTTCCTTTCTTTCCTTTCCGCACCTTTCCTTTCCTTTCCTTTCCTTTCCGCACCTTTCCGCACCTTTCCGCACCTTTCCGCACCTTTCCGCACCTTTCCATTCCTTTCCTTTCTGCACCTTTCCTTTCCTTTCCTTTCCTTTCCTTTCCTTTCTTTTCCTTTCCTTTCATTTCCTTTACTTTCCTTTCCACACCTTTCTTTTCCTTTCCTTTCCTTTCCACACCTTTCCTTTCCTTTCCTTTCCACACCTTTCCTTTCCTCACCTTTCCTTTCCACACCTTTCCTTTCCTTTCCTTTCCTTTCCTTTCCTTTCCTTTCCTTTCCTTTCCTTTCCTTTCCACACCTTTCCTTTCCTTTCCACACCTTTCCTTTCCTTTCCTTTCCTCACCATTCCGAACCTTTCCGCACCTTCCTTTCCTTTACTTTCCTTTCCTTTCCTTTCCTTTCCTTTCCTTCCCTTTCCTTCCCGTCCTTTCCTTCCTTTCCTTTCCTTTCCTTTCCTTTCCTTTCCTTTTCCTTCTTTCCGCACCTTTCCTTTCCTTTCCGCACCTTTCCTTTCCTTACCTTTCCTTACCTCTCCACACCTTTCCTTTCCTTTCCTTTCCTTTCCTTTCCTTTCCTTTCCTTTCTTTCCTTTCCTTCCTTTCCTTTCCTTTCCTTTCCTTTCCTTTCCTTTCCTTTCCTTTCCTTTCTGCACCTTTCTGCACCTTTTCTGCACCTTTCTGCACCCTTTCCTTTCCTTTCCTTTCTGCACCTTTCCTTTCCGCACCTTTCCTTTCCGCACCTTCCCTTTCCGCACCTTTCTTCCCTTTCCTTTCCTTTCCTTTCCTTTCCTTCCTTTCCTTTCCTTTCCTTTCCTTTCCTTTCCTTTCCGCACCTTTCCGCACCTTTCCGCAACTTTCCGCACCTTTCCTTCCTTTCCTTTCCGCACCTTTCCTTTCCGCACCTTTCCTTACCTTTCCGCACCTTTCCTTTCCTTTCCGCAACTTTCCGCACCTTTCAGCATCTTTCCTTTCCTTTCCACACCTTTCCTTTCTTTTCTGCACATTCCTTTCCCCGCCTTTCCTTTCCTTTCCCGCACCTTTCCGCACCTTTCCTTTCCGCACCTTTCCTTTCCTTTTTCGCACCTTGCTTTTCCTCTCTGAACCTTTCCACACCTTTCCTTTCTTTCCTTTCCTTTCCTTTCCTTTCCTTTCCTTTCCGCCACCTTTCCGCACCTTTCCGCACCTTTCCGCACATTTCCGCACCTTTCGTTTCCACACCTTTCCTTTCATTTCCGCACCTTTCCTCACCTTTCCGCACCTTTCCTCACCTTTCCGCACCTTTCTTTCCTTTCCTTTCCTTACCTTTCCTTTCCTTACCTTTCCTTTCCTTTCCTTTCCTTTCCTTTCCTTTCCTTCCTTTCCTTTCCTTTCCTTTCCTTTCCTTTCCTTTCCTTTCTTTCCTTTCCTTTCCTTTCCTTCCTTGCCGCACCTTTCCGCACCTTTGCTTTCCTTTCCTTTCAGCACTTTTCTGCACCTTTCGCACCTTTCTGCACCTTTCCTTTCTTTTCTTTTCTGCAGCTTTCCTTTCCGCACCTTTCCTTTCCGCACCTTTCCCTTCCTCACCTTTTCTTTCCTTTCCTTTCCTTTCCTTTCCTTTCTTTCCTTTCCTTTCCTTTTCTTTCCTTTCCTTTCCTTTCTGCACCTTTCCTTTCCTTTCCTTTCTGCACCTTTCCTTTCTGCACCTTTCTTTCTGCACCTTTCCTTTCCTTTCCGCACCTTTTCTTTCCTTTCTCCAACTTTCCGCACCTTTCCTTTCCCCGCCTTTCCTTTCTTTTCCGCACTTTCCTTTCCTTTCCTTTCCGCACCTTTCCCTTTCCTTTCTTTTTCGCACTTTCCTTGCGCACCTTTGCGCACCTTTCCGCACCTTTCAGCACCTTTCCTTTCCTTTCCTTTCCACACCTTTCCTTTCCGCACCTTTCCTTTCCTTTCCTTTCCGCACCTTTCCTTTCCTTTCCGCACCTTTCCTTTCCGCACCTTTCCTTTCCTTTCCTTTTCGCACCTTTCATTTCGTCTCCACACCTTTCCTTTCCTTTCCTTTCCTTTCTTTCCTTTCTTTCCTTTCCTTTCCTTTCCTTTTCCTGTCCTTTCCGCACCTTTCCGCACCTTTCCGCACCTTTCCGCACCTTTCCTTTCTTTTCCTTTCCGCACCTTTCCTCACCTTTCTGCACCTTTCCTTTCTGCACCTTTCCGAACCTTTCATTCTGCACCTTTCCTTTCCACACCTTTCCTTTCATTGCCTATTCCTTGCCTTGCCCTTCCTTGCCTTGCCTTTCCTTGCCTTTCCATGCATAGTATTCCTTTCCTTTTCCTTTCCTTTCCTTTCCTTTCCTTTCCTTTCCTTTCCTTTCCTTTCCTTTCCTTTCCTTTCCTTTCCTTTCCTTTCCTTTCCTTGCCTTTCCTTTCTTTTCCTTGCCTTGCCTTGCCTTGCCTTGCCTTGCCTTGCCTTGCCTTGCCTTTCCTTGCCTTCCCTTGCCTTGCCTTGCCTTGCCTTGTCTTTCCCTGCATAGCTTTCCTTTCATTCCTTTCCTTTCCTTTCCTTTCCTTTCCTTTCCTTTCCTTTCCTTTCCTTTCCTTTTTCCTTTCCTTTCCTTTCCTTTCCTTTCCTTTCCTTTCCTTTCCTTGCCTTGCCTTGCCTTGCCTTCTTTCCTTGCCTTGCCTTGCCTTGCCTTGCCTTGCCTTGCCTTGCCTTGCCGCACCTTTCCCTGCCTTGCCGCACCTTTCCTTTCCTTTCCTCACCTTGCCACACCTTTCCGCACCTTGCCTTTCTTTCCTTTCCTTTCCTGGCCTTTCCTTTGCTTTCCTTTCCTTTCCTTTGCTTTCCTTTACTTTCTGCACTATTCCACACCTTTTCCTTTCCTTTCCTTTCTTTCATTTCCTTTCCTTTCCTTTCCTTTCCTTTCCTTTCCTTTCCTTTCCTTTCCTTTCCTTTTCCTTTCCTTTCCTTTCCTTTCCTTTCCTTTCCTTTCCTTTCCTTTCCTCTCCTCCCCTTTCCTTTCCTTTCCTTTCCTTTCTTTCCTTTCCTTTCCGCACCTTTCTGCACCTTTCCGCACCTTTCCGCACTTTTCGCACCTTTCCTTTTCGCACCTAGCCTTTCCTTTCCGCAGCTTTCCTTTTCTTTCCTTTCCTTTCCTTTCCGCACCTTTCCTTTCCTTTCCTTTCCTTTCCTTTCCTTTCCTTTCCTTTCCTTTCCTTTCCTTTCCTTTCCTTTCCACAACTTTCCGCACCTTTCCGCAACTTTCCGCGACTTTTCCACACCTTTCCTTTCTACACCTTTCCTTTCTTTCCTTTCCTTCCATTCCCTTTCCTTTCCTTTCCTTTCCCTTTCTTTCCTTCCGCACCTTTCTGCACCTTTCCACACCTTTCCTTTCTGCACCTTTCGCACCTTTCCTTGCCTTTCCGCACCTTTCCGCACCTTTCGCACCTTTCATTTCCGTACCTTTCCTTTCCACACCTTGCCTTGCCTTGCTTTGCCTTTCCTTGCCTTGCGTTGCTTGCCTTGTCTTGCCTTGCCTTGCCTTGCCTTGCCTTGCCTTTCTCTGCCTTGCCTTTCCTTTCCTTTCCTTTCCTCACCTTGCCGCAACTTTCCGCACCTTGCCTTTCCTTTCCGCACTTTCCTTGCCTTTCCTTTGCTTTCCTTTCCTTTCCTTTGCTTTCCTTTCCTTTCTGCACTATTCCACACCTTTCCTTTCCTTTCCTTTCCTTTCCTTTCCTTTCCTTTCCTTTCCTTTCCTTTCCTTTCCTTTCCTTTCCTTTCCTTTCCATTCCTTTCCTTTCCTTTCCTTTCCTTTCCTTTCTCCTTTCCTTTCCTTTCCTTTCCTTTCCTTTCCTTTCCTTTCCTTTCCTTTCCTTTCCTCTCCTTTCTTTTCCTTTCCTTTCCTTTCCTTTCTGCAACTTTCTGGAACTTTCTGCACCTTTCCTTTCCACACCTTTCCTTTCCTTTCCGCACCTTTCTGCACCTTTCCGCCACCTTTCCGCACATTTCGCACCTTTCGTTTTCGCACCTAGCCTTTCCTTTCCGCAGCTTTCCTTTTCTTTCCTTTCCTTTCCTTTCCGCACCTTTCCTTTCCTTTCCGCACCTTTCATTTCCACAACTTTCCTTTCCGGACCTTTCCATCCCTCACCATTCGCAGCTTTCCCTTTCCTTTCCTTTTCGCACCTCTCATTTCCGAACCTTTCTGCACCTTTCCTTTCCTTTCCTTTCTTTTCCTTCCTTTATTTTCCTTTCCTTTCCTTTCCTCACCTTTCCTTTCCGCACTTTCCTTTCCGCACCTATCTGTCCCTTTCCTTTCCGCACCTTTCCTTTCCACCCGTTTCCTTTCTTTCCTTTCCTTTCCTTTCCTTTCCTTTCCTTTCCTTTCCTTTCCTTTCCTTTCCCTTCCTTTCCGCACCTTTCCTCACCTTTCCGGACCTTTCCGCACTTTCCCTTTCTACAACTATACTTTCCTTCCCTTTCCTTTCCTTTCCTTTCCTCACCTTTCCTTTCCTTTCCGCACCTTTCCTTTCCTTTCCGCACCTTTCCTTTCTGCACCTTTCCTTTCCGTTCAGTTCCTTTCCGCACCTTTCCTTTCCTTTCCTTTCCTTTCCTTTCCTTTCCTTTCCTTTCCTTTCCTTTCCTTTCCTTTCCTTTCCTTTCTTTCCTTTCCTTTCCTTTCCTTTCCACACCTTTCCTTTCCTTTCCACACCTTTCCTTTCCTTGCCTATTTCTTGCCTTGCCCTTCCTTGCCTTGCCTTGCCTTGCCTTTCCATGCATAGCCTTTCCTTTCCTTTTCCTTTCCTTTCCTTTTCCTTTCCTTTCCTTTCCTTTCCTTTCCTTTCCTTTCCTTTCCTTTCCTTTTCCTTTCCTTTCCTTTCCTTTCCTTGCCTTGCCTTGCCTTGCCTTGCCCTTGCCTTGCCTTGCCTTGCCTTGCCTTGCCTTTCCTTGCCTTCCCTTGCCTTGCCTTGTCTTTCCTGCATAGCCTTTCCTTTCCTTTCCTTTCCTTTCCTTTCCTTCCTTTCCTTTCCTTTCCTTTCCTTTCCTTTCCTTTCCTTTCTTTCCTTTCCTTTCCTTTGCCTTGCCTTGCCTTGCCTTGCCTTGCTTGCTTGCCTTGCCTTGCCTTGCCTTGCCTTGCCTTTCCTTTCCTCGCACTCTTCCACACCTCTCCTTTCCTTTCCTTTCCTTTCCTTTCCGCACCTTTCCGTACCTTTCCGCACCTTTCCACACGTTTCCTTTCCACTCATTTCCTTTCCTTTCCTTTTCACACCTTTCCTTTCCACTGCGCACCTTTCCTTTCCTTTTCCTTTCCCTTTCCTTTCCTTTCCTTTCCTTTCCTTTCCTTTCCTTTCCTTTCTTTCCTTTCCTTTCCTTCCTTTCCACACCTTTCCTTTCCACACCTTTCCTTTGCTTTGCTTTCCTTTTCCTTTCCTTTCCACACCTTTCCTTTCCTTTCCTTTCCTTTCCTTTCCTTTCCTTTCCGCACCTTTCTTTCCTTTCCTTTCGCACCTTTCCTTTCCTTTCCTTTCTTTCCGCACCTTTCCTCACCTTTCCGCACCTTTCCGCACCTTTCCGCACCTTTCCATTCCTTTCCTTTCTGCACCTTTCCTTTCCTTTCCTTTCCTTTCCTTTCCTTTCATTCCTTTCCTTTCCTTTCCACACCTTTCTTTTCCTTTTCCTTTCCTTTCCACACCTTTCCTTTCTTTCCTTTCCACACCTTTCCTTTCCTCACCTTTCCTTTCCACACTTTCCTTTCCTTTCCTTCCTTTCCTTTCCTTTCCTTTCCTTCCTTTCCTTTCCACACCTTTCCTTTCCTTTCCACACCTTTCCTTTCCTTTCCTTTCCTCACCATTCCGAACCTTTCCGCACCTTTCCTTTCCTTTACTTTCCTTTCTTTCCTTTCCTTTCCTTTCCTTCCCTTTCCTTCCCGTCCTTTCCTTCCTTTCCTTTCCTTTCCTTTCCTTTCCTTTCCTTTCCTTTTCCTTCCTTTCCGCAACCTTTCCTTTCCTTTCCGCACCTTCCTTTCCTTACCTTTCCTTACCTCTCCACACCTTTCCTTTCCTTTCCTTTCCTTTCTTTCCTTTCCTTTCCTTTCCTTTCCTTTCCTTCCTTTCCTTTCCTTTCCTTTCCTTTCCTTTCCTTTTCTTTCCTTTTCCTTTCTGCACCTTTCTGCACCTTTCTGCACCTTTCTGCACCTTCCTTTCCTTTCCTTTCTGCACCTTTCCTTTCCGCACCTTTCTTTCCGCACCTTCCCTTTCCGCACCTTTTCTTCCTTTCCTTTCCTTTCCTTTCCTTTCCTTTCCTTTCCTTTCCTTTCCTTTCTTTCCTTTCCTTTCCTTTCCTTTCCTTTCCTTTCCTTCCTTTCCGCACCTTTCCGCACCTTTCCTTTCCTTTCCTTTCCGCACCTTTCCTTTCCGCACCTTTCCTTACCTTTCCGCACCTTTCCTTTCCTTTCCGCAACTTTCCGCACCTTTCAGCATCTTTCCTTTCCTTTCCACACCTTTCCTTTCTTTTCTGCACCATTCCTTTCCCCGCCTTTCCTTTCCTTTCCGCACCTTTCCGCACCTTTCCTTTCCGCACCTTTCCTTTCCTTTTCGCACCTTGCTTTTCCTCTCTGAACCTTTCCACACCTTTCCTTTCCTTTCCTTTCCTTTCCTTTCCTTTCCTTTCCTTTCCGCACCTTTCCGCACCTTTCGCGCACCTTTCCGCACTTTTCCGCACCTTTCGTTTCCACACCTTTCCTTTCTTTCCGCACCTTTCTCACCTCCGCACCTTTCCTCACCTTTCCGCACATTCCTTTCCTTTCCTTTCCTTACCTTTCCTTTCCTTACCTTTCCTTTCCTTTCCTTTCCTTTCCTTTCCTTTCCTTTCCTTTCCTTTCCTTTCCTTTCCTTTCCTTTCCTTTCCTTTCCTTGCCGCACCTTTCCGCACCTTTGCTTTCCTTTCCTTTCTGCACTTTTCTGCACCTTTCCGACCTTTCTGCACCTTTCCTTTCTTTTCTTTTCTGCAGCTTTCCTTTCCGCACCTTTCCTTTCCGCACCTTTCCCTTCCTCACCTTTCTTTCCTTTCCTTTCCTTTCCTTTCCTTTCCTTTCCTTTCCTTTCCTTTTCTTTCCTTTCCTTTCCTTTCTGCACCTTTCCTTTCCTTTCCTTTCTGCACCTTTCCTTTCTGCACCTTTCCTTTCTGCACCTTTCCTTTCCTTTCCGCACCTTTTCTTTCCTTTCTCCAACTTTCCGCACCTTTCCTTTCCCGCCTTTCCTTTCTTTTCCGCACCTTTCCTTTCCTTTCTTTCCGCACCTTTCCTTTCCTTTCTTTTTCGCACCTTTCCTTTGCGCACCTTTGCGCACCTTTCCGCACCTTTCAGCACCTTTCCTTTCCTTTCCTTTCCACACCTTTCCTTTCCGCACCTTTCCTTTCCTTTCCTTTCCGCACCTTTCCTTTCCTTTCCGCACCTTTCCTTTCCGCACCTTTCCTTTCCTTTCCTTTTCGCACCTTTCATTTCGTCTCCACACCTTTCCTTTCCTTTCCTTTCCTTTCCTTTCCTTTCCTTTCCTTTCCTGTCCTTTCCGCACCTTTCCGCACCTTTCCGCACCTTTCCGCACCTTTCCTTTCTTTTCCTTTCCGCACCTTTCCTCACCTTTCTGCACCTTTCCTTTCTGCACCTTTCCGAACCTTTCATTTCTGCACCTTTCCTTTCCGCACCTTTCCTTTCCTCTCTTTTTTCACTCCTCTTTTTTTGATGTTTGGTGAGATTTCGGGGGGTTTTGTTCCTTCGGGGTTGTACTGGGGTTTTTTTGCTTTGTTTTGTTTTGTTTTAACACATTATCTAAACAACAGCTTTTTCAGTAGTGTTTATTCTCAATCCTTTTTTTTCCATCCAGCACAGAGTACATAAGCTGAAAAAAAAAACCTTTTTAATACGCTTTACGAGAGTTGAGGGTGGAGGAGTGCAGTGAAGAGCTCATGGCTTTGCCTCTTTCAAACAGTGCAAATACTCTGGAAGTGAAACATACATGTTTGAATGAAGTAGACCACCATTTAACATGACCCAAATAAGCAGTAGTGGTCATTCATATGCTTAACAACCAGTATTTAAGCCTAAATAAGACTAGAAAATTTGGGGGTTTGCAAATGTTAATTTCTATCAATTTTATCTTTTCCTGTGTTGGTTCTAATTGTATAGTGCAAAGAGTCATAGACTTTAGGTGGAAATGATGTATTTTGTTGTCCTTGTATCTATACCTTTCATCACTGTCGGTTTTGATTTAATTTCCCTTTTTTTAATTTTTTTTTTTTAATTTTTACTTTCAGCTTTGCTATAAGGGACATATTGAAAATACAAATAAATCACGATAGTATTTCTAAACTGTTTGATGGTTTTGGTACTGAGTTTCTTTCGGGGACATGCATCCAAGTGCTTACAATGTGATCTTAACTCAGAACATGTGATGAGATCAGCGATGGCATCATTAGTGTATTTGTGCAACAGCTAAATCTGTTTTAGGTTTATGCATTCAATAAACTGGTATTAGCCTCTCACAAGAAGAGTAGGTTTTTAAAGACAATGCTTACAAAAAGAAGTGCCCACAGATAATGGTTTCTACGTTGAAGGAAAAGAAAAATATGGTGATAGCTATCACTAGCATATGTAAGCACTAAAATAATCTTAAACTTTCAGCAGTTATCTTCACATTTATGTTTAATTCTAGATTGAAATTAATCCAGGGTTTAAATATTATATGTGTAATTATCCTTGTCTGTAGACTCTAAATTAGTGTCATAAGGAACTCATTTCTGACTTATTTCTAGTGGCAGAAGTCACAGATTGTCATATGTGTGTCTCTCATCCTGTTGCCAGCCTGTCAATACTGAGAGTGAACCTGACTGGTAGGTAATGTAGCTGGCTTTGTAATTGAACTGAACAAAAGAAATCCTGGCCCACATCTATCCATCCTCCTGAGTGCATGAGCACAAGGATATTTCAAGGCTTTTTCTTTTCTTTGCCTTCCTTTCTCTCCCAGTCCAGACAACTTACTAGTAGCCCATCAACAGAAAATTCTCCAGCAGGTTTGGGAGACAATCATGTGTAAAATGAAACAATCAACCTTATCTTCTCTGCTTCCAGGCTGGGTGCAACAGTAGGGCTTAGAGTATTTCCTTGGTTAACCCAGGGAGCTGGGCAGCATTGTACCCTCCACGCTTTTATGTGGCATTACCAGTAGTCCCTGTTTGGAGTTGGGTTGAGTAAACTGGCATTATTTAGCCTGATCTTGCTCACAAATCTGATCACTAGAGTGTTCTGAAACTCAGTGCTGTGGGCTCCGACTACGAAACAGCTATGTGGTGGAAGGGGAGGAGGACATGGCAGCAAGCAAATGACAGACACAACTGTAGATCAATGTGGTGATTGTATCAATTTCAGATTCTCTGCTAACAATAGCTGCCTGATTGGACACCACTGACTTTATTGGGAAGTAGATGGGATATAATACACCTTCCAGTGCATTAGTTGTTTCTGCTGATTGGATGAAGGATAAATTTCACAGGGAGGACAGTTTGAGTCCCATCATTCTCACAATTACATTGAACACCAGCTAAAAGTGTCCTGTTGCTGCTGCATTTTACAGTAGCAAATTAGAAGGATTTTCCTAATGCCTTTCTTCACCATAGTCTGTGCGGCATCAGTCTTCAGTAAACTGAGATCTGGGTCAAAATGTCTCACTGTTCTTAATTTCAATAATTCCATTTAAAGGGTAATCACTTTCTCTAGAAAGGAAAAAGGACAACAGAAAGAATAAACAGAACAGTGGGACTTGTGGAAATTGAACAAATAAATTTAATGTTAAGAACTTTTTATTACAGTAAATCTTGTTTTATTCCAAAAGACAGCAATGTAAAGTGTGTAGTGAAAATAGCCATAAAACAAATCATCACCCTTTCAATCCCATAACCCTGCATCCCATATGAATTTTAACAATACTAGATTATCTGGACCACCTCCTTTTGTTTGAATCACTGACTTAACTGTATGCAGAAACTAATTTTTCATTACTGTTTTGAAGATTCAGTTCTGTAAAATCTCGAAGTCTTTTCTAATGATCCAGTAAAGGAAAGGGGGATGGGAGGGGTATTGGGGAGGGGAGTTGGAATGAGGGAGAGGGATGGAAATCCCACAGTTTGCTAAAGAACATATTATTTGTCTTCAACAGACTTAAACCTTTGCAAGTTAGCACTACTGGCTCAGGGCCAGTCTGCATGGTGCCTTTTAGAGTCACACCCTAAGATCCCAGTTCATCAAGGTACTTAAGCATTTGTCTGATGTTCAGTGTATAAGGAATACAAGTTAAATTGGAGTTTAATTATGTGATTAACTCAATTTTTTTAACATTCTAAGCAGAGCATATAAACAGACCATGTAAATAAAGGGCGGAAGACTTACTTTCAAGAGTAATTCAATAGCTGTTAAATATTTTCTGTATGGTTCATGAATTGCATGGCCTCATGTATTTACCTTTTAATTGTTCAAGACTATTGGGATTCTAAAAACAAACAACTGAGAACTAATCTGATCTAAGGAGCTTTCCAAAGAACATTTTTATGATTTATCAAGCCCCTTTGCTCTGTTAGACTTCACCAAATGACAAGGCTATTTTCAAGCTGTAAACCCCCATGCCCCATGCAGTTATGGCATGCAACCAAAGAAGTCTGGAGGAGAAAATGAAGTCATAATTAACAACAGCTGCTCACGCCTAGTATTTCCAAATAACATCCAAAGAATTTTTTTTTTTCCCCAAAATCCAGAATCAAATGAGACACTAAGGATTTACCTTCATGGTAAAAGGAGGAATCCTCACACCAGTCTCTGGGGGTCTCTTTGTTGTCCAAGCCATGCAAGAACCTCTCATCACAGTCCATTTGACACTGTTGTTTACTTGTTAAATTCAGTGACCAAAATCAAAGCAAAATGATGGTTATTTCCTTTACTCACATATCATTATTAGTTTGGTGCAAGGCTTTACCATCAAAGAACACAGGAGTGTTCTGTCCTGTAGAGGTTAATATTAAAATATAGAATGGAATGATCATGTTTTATTGGCTTAGCCTTTCGCTGCACTGCTTATAAAAACAGGCACTGCTTTAAAATGTCTCACTAATGCTCATTTTCCTGAGGGTGGAGTTGACCTCAAGTAGTTTACAACTTGGCTGTTAGTTAAGACTAATTAACTTTGACTTTACTGTTAAAATAACCTAATCTGCAGTTTCATCTTGAAGAAGTCAAAGAAATAGTACATTCAAATGAAACAATGGAAATACTGAGTGTTTATACCTTGACTATATAAGGAGGTCTTTCCTCTACAGTCTCCATCTTCCTAAAAATGTTTGTGGTTTCACACATTTTAAAACTCTTTTTAAGCTGGTCCACAATTCTACAACAGTGAAAAACACTTTTTGTAGCTTACATGCCTTATCTGCTTATTTTCAGTTCTCATGAGTAAGCAATAGAATTTGATTTCTAAGCAGCCTGATGCACATGAAAGAGTTATTTTTCTTTAAATTGTACAGCTTAATGCTTCTAAAGAAAAAGTATTGTGCTAAGGACTAAATTTCCAATACTTTTTAATTGTATCATGAGTTCTTGACTTGCTCTTTCTGTGGGGCGTTCCTTACAACATTATCACTTTGTAAGAGTAAGCCATACTTTATTTGTGGAAAACATTATTTTAATTTAAACCAGAGGAATGGAGCATCTCTTGTTTTAATTGTGCTAAAATTACAAAAATGACCTTATCACACCACTTTTACAAAGAAATAATTTCTATTAGACAATAACTTTCGAGTAAACCATTGTCTTAAATAACAAAAATAACATAGGCTGTTTCTTTAATAGCTGTGAAAGTGGTCTTAATGTAATGCTTAGCTTTAATATATCAATTAGATCAACACATTAAGCATTACTTCAACTTAAGTAAAAATTCACTTTTAGAGAAATAATGTCTAAATTGTTATCTTTAAAAGTTTGTTTTATTTGAATTTTCATCTTTACAATTATCATAACGTGAAAAACAATTTAGGAACTTATTGCCATGACACTAGTATTCCAAATTAATTATTTTTCTTTTGTTGCAGTGGAAAACAAAGAATTCTAAAGATCTGTGTTTACATCCAGATCCCACAAAGACTTTGGGACAAACTAATTACCATGATAAAGTAAAAACATTACATTCACAGGTCTTGAAACTATCGTTTATAATGTAATATTTTATTAAGATAGTATTAAATAGTACTAAAATAGTATTAAAATAATTTTATTAAAGCTATTTTATGAAATCTTGGGCTGGACTAAACCCACAAACTGCATAATCTAAATGAAGCTGTACCACGGTGGTCTAGCGAACCTCCCTCACTGTATGAATCATGTTTGCAAGTTTACTGTCTGGTGAACACTATCATAGTAGTACCACAAAACAATGCAGGAGAAGTCAGCTATAATTTCAGCTTCATGATGGAATAATCACTGTCCTCAAACTTGTTGATTTGTATATAAGCCTTTCATCCAGCAAACTCTCTCCCTGCACAAGCAGTGATGCTCAAAAACATTCCCCTTTTCTGCCTAGCTGCTGCAGCTGCTGCAGTCAGACTCCCTGGGATCTCTGTCTCTACCAAACAGAGGTTAGGTACATACTTTAATGTCTTTGTGCATATTTGTGAAGTAGGAACATATACTTTCTGACCATAAAGAAAGGGGAGCAAAGGTAATGCTAGCAGTGGGGTGACAGGTATGTACAATCAGGCAAATATGCTCAAGTCACACTGACTGCTGCTCTGCCATTAACAGGGACCTAAACAGAGGAGGTCTGGGAAGGAGTGGCTGACCGTGGCTCTCCTTGTTCTACCCAGGCTGCTCTGATGCTACAGTGACATTCCTATGATGCAGTTCACAGGGACACTGATTCTCTGTGCTGGTCTGAACTACTGTTGCCCTCAGCCTGACTCTGAGAGCTGGCCTCTTTTCTGCATTCTCTTTGAGGCAGCCAGAGCTAAGTGAGCTTCAGTTTGTGGTGCAGAATTAGATAAGAATATGCTCTGGTGTAGTGTCTCCTTTCAGGAGGAAATTCACTCTGATTTGCCTGATGAATACCAACCAAATCCTAAGACTATGGCTTATGACATAAACGGGATTTTAGTGTACAGGACAAGATGTTTGCTAAAGCTTCTGCATAAGTCTGCATTGCATTTTTTGCAGTAAGACATTCCATACAACATTTTTGATCATGCATGTTATTCCTTAATAACTTTACTTACTTGGAGGATGATGTGTAGATGTGTTTAATCTTATCTAATTTAAAACACAATATGCCTGCAGGAAATATTTTCCTGTTGCATGCATTTTGACATCCCCAGCAATCTATACTAACTGTCAGCAGCTGGAACTATTTATGAATTGTTTGTTTGTTTTTTAAAAGTATTGCGATTCAGGGAAACAGATTCAGGGAATGTACCTTTGAAAGTCAAGTGTAATTTGCCACATTTGAGATTCCCTTTTTTCTCTTTCAAAGAGAATCCTACTAGATTTTTAGGTGCTTTGTTCTAGATTTCCACTGGAGAATGAGACATATACATTTTTTTCTTATACCTGGACATTTCAGTCTGCCTAGGCACCTAAGTAAGTAGTCTGTATATAACCCCAGTTTTAATCATTGAAGCTGCTTCACCTTTCTGAATACTGTATTTCAGAAAAAAAGAAAAAGAGAAAAAGAAAAAAAATGTTTTTCTGAGGTAGACACTAGGCTGGATATGTGTTGCAGAGAGGAAGCTAGACCTGTTTGCATACGGTTAATGTGCAAGTGTGTAGAAGAATTACAGCATCCTATTTGCTAAATATACCTTCAAGTTTGCTGAATAGACTAAAACTGTTTCTGCAACCATGTTAACTTTCTGCTGAATATGTGAAAAGGGTATCTGTTCCTTAGTCCTGAATCAAAGTCAGAGAAATGAGGTTTACTGTCTGTCAACAGCATAGAATAAAGTGTTCCAGGTTACTACTTCAGTGTGGCCAAGTGCCTGTCAACCACCAAATTTTGCTTGCTATTTTAACATTAATATTATTTTAATAAAACACTCAGAAATAATTGTGATACTGACAGTGGAGGAACCTTTTAGTGACCACCTGTCAAAAAAGTCTTATCCAACAGGAGAGAAATCTTCCAAAATTTCAGTGTTCACTGAGCAATTAATGCTTCACAGTGAAAAACTCCTAGTGAGACTTACCCTGGTAGCTTCACAGAACACCGTGACTGGGAAGAAAATCTTAGTTATCATTTATCATCTGCAACACATGGAGGGGGGCAGAATTTATTTCAAAGTCTTCATAGTTTTTGTTGTTTCGAAAGGCACTCTTTGCTGATTGTGGAGCAAGTATTCCACTTATATTGTTTGATTCACATCAGTTCTGGAAGATAACTAGAAATTGAAATCTGCAAATATTTTTTCTCTTAACCCATTTAAACATGAGGCAGTTCCCAGTATGTGCTTTTTAAATTATCATTTACCAGTATATTAATAAGAAAAAATAGACTATAATCCCCTCCAGAAGTTTTAAATAAAGTTGCCATTTAACTTACTTAAAAAACTTAAACTAAACTTGAATATCCCTCAAGTTGCAATCACAGTCCATAGGAAAAATTGATTATTGTGGCTATAATAAAGAGGAACTAATATCGCCAAATTGCATGTATTGAACTATAAAAGTACCTTGAAGATAAATTTGCAGAAAGAATCTTGCATACATCTTATAAAACCCTAAAATGATCACATAAAATTCCTGTCTGGCAGGAAGACTGATACTTTAACTGTTCTCTGCTTTTGCATTTTACAATTAGTTTTTTTTCATCCAAGCATTTGAATTACACCTAGGAACAGTGTAAGAATTGAACAGAAGACATCCATTGCTGTGAGAACAATTGTTTTCCTTTAGTTAAGGAAGAGAATCATAACTCACAGCTGTGCATGCAGATTGTGATCTAGTCCACACTGGAGGCAGAAACACCAACATATTCCTGAATATTGCCTATTTAAAATATTTTATTCCTTTTTGGTGTAAATTTATGTGGAAGTTGACAGGGTTCCTCAGTCCCAGTATGAGTGTCCTGCATTATATTATTTGTATTACAGTGAAGCGCACTAGGGCCCAGCTGTATGGGCTACTGTCCTCTGAAGCCTTCTTGGAGGTGAGATGTGTATCTCTTGAGCCTACTCTACTGAGCAAATTTTTAAAGAAATAAATACAGTACATGCTGAGAGTCCTTTGTGTGGGCAAGTTTATTCATCCCTGTACCGGGGAAACACACTCTGGGGGTGGATAGGGAGGAGTGGCCATGTGTGATCACTGTCCCAGGGCCAGGAACAGAAATGGTCAAAGCCTGTTATTTGATGATGAAGTTTGTAAAGAGATCAGTTAAAATGCTAAGTGAGTGCAGAATTGGGCTTTAACTCAGAAATATTTTTGAAGAAAAGCAGTCTGCCTCAGAGCTGCACAGTTCTTCCTGTAGCACATTTAGAGACAGCCTCTTTCTTGCAAAAAAATGGTAAAATTAAACAGATAGAAAGAGAACTCAAAAGGATGTCACTGAGGTGGCAAAGGAGAAAAATTGACTGATTAAATCCTAATCCCAGTGGACTTGGAGAGGCTTTTAAACTGATTTCATTAAGTTTTGGGCTTTATAAGTGTCTATAGATAAGACTCAAGATTACAGGCAGAGTGCATAAGGGCTTTGAGCCAAGTGATTTTGTACTGGTCTGTGGTGATACAGAATCATAGAGCAGCAGTGAAAATACTAAACATCAAAGGTATTTTTAAAAGTAACTGTAGCATATCTTTTCATAAGTTTGTTTCACTATTCAAATTTTTAAGCATCTACTGTGCACACTAATTAAATTAACTTGAAGATACATGACAACATGATGCATGATACATGACACCAAACTGGGAGGAGTGGCAGATGTGCCAGAAGGCTGTGCTGCCATCCAGCAAGGCCTAGACAGGCTGGAGAGTTGGGCGGGGAAAAATTTAATTAAATATAACAAGGGCAAGTGCAGAGTCTTGCATCTGGGCAGGAACAACCCCAGGTTCCAGTATAGGTTGGGGAATGACCTATTAGAGAGCAGTGTAGGGGAAAGGGACCTGGGGGTCATGGTGGATAGCAGGATGACCATGAGCCAGCACTGTACCCTTGCGGCCAAGAAGGCCAATGGCATCCTGGGGTGTATTAGAAGGGGTGTGGTTAGTAGGTCGAGAGAGGTTCTCCTTCCCCTCTACTCTGCCCTGCTGAGACCACATCTGAAATACTGTGTCCAGTTCTGGGCCCCTCAGTTCAAGAAGGACAGGGAACTGCTGGGGAGAGTCCAGTGCAAGGCAACAAAGATGATGAAGCGAGTGGAGCATCTCTCTTATGAGGAAAGGCTGAGGGAGCTGGGTCTCTTTAGTTTGGAGGAGACTGAGGGATGACCTCATTCATGTTTATAACTATGTAAAGGGTAAGCGTCACGAGGATGGAGCCAGGTTCTTCTCAGTGACAACCAATGGTAAGAGAAGGGGCAATGGGTACAAACTGGAACACAAGAGGTTCCACTTAAATTTGAGAAGAAACTTCTTCACGGTGAGGGTAACAGAACACTGGAACAGACTGCCCAGGGAGGTTGTGGAGTCTCTCTTCTCTGGAGACATTCAAAACCCACCTGGACACATTCCTCTGTAGGCTCATCTAGGTGTTCTTGCTCTGACAGGGGAGTTGGACTAGATGATCTTTTGAGGTCCCTTCCAATCCCTAACATTCTGTGATTCTGTGATTCTGTGAAGTTCTTTACAGGAACATGGGAGATCTTCCTGGTGCTGATTTCTTCAAGACTTGTGAGCACATCACCTTCAAGACTTCTAAATCAAGAAAGAACTTCACATTTAAATAGGTTTTAATGTGTTAATAGAAAATATATTTTTTTTTGTTTGCTGTCAAGATACACATAATCTTGTAATCAAGTTTTTTATGTAGACAGGGATGTGAGTATGGATGAGCATATTATTACCAGTGGTACAGAAGCTGCTGTATGATGTGCTTCAAATAAGCTGAAAGCTAATGTTTGACCTTGCTTTTATGAAAACCTTGAAAATGAAAAACGATATTGAATGCCATTTCTGTAGTCTTGCATCATTGCTTCTTCTCTCCAGATGAACACTCTGTCTCTCTTCCTCAGACTCTTACCTGTCAAAGGTAGAATTTCAGTTCTTCCAGCTTTTAGATAAGGATCTGTGTACAACAGCCCACTTAGCATAAGTGTTTATTCCTATAGCAATTGGAAAGATGAGGGGTTTTTTCTACTTAAAGAGCTGTGTCAGTGCTAAAAACTGGCCAACAAGTTCCTCTAAAACAGATGAAAAAACATAATTTGGAAAATTAAATCTAACATGAATTTTGGTCCACAGAATGATGAGAAAAATAGCAAGTCTGGATAGGGCTTATTGACAGTCTTCAGTTTAAGATGTAAAGGGCATCCAATTAGTTTAACAAAACGTAGGCTCAGAACAAAATTTCAGTTTTTTTCATGCAGTGTATTGGGGCTCTTTGCTTACAACTGTAATGGATGTTAAAAGTCTGTATAGTTTCAGAGGAATGTAGTAGGGGTGATGGACAAACAATGGAAGACAAAGCTGTGGAGAGGTTGTAACACCTGGCCCTATCCATAAGCCACTTGTGTTTCAAAGATGCTTAGGCAAAATATCATGTATGTTAGCACTCTTACATTCTTTCCTAGGGAACCCTAGTCAAAAGCTACTGGTTGAGATGCTTCCTTGGACTGAAAATACACAGTATTGTCATGTTTTATAACATCATCTGTATGATTAAGAAAACGAAATTTAAGATTTGCTTTATCATGCATGTGAAGTGTAAATAGCTAGGTTTTTTTTGAAAATAAACAAGGAAAATCCCTGTATCCAGGATACTGCTAAAGGTTCCCTCATCAAAACCATCTTTGATAGAAATTAGATCATGCTCTTCTTATATGTACATAATTTTTATGGTATATTATTTTTCTAGAAGGAAAATAATATTGGCTAGTTTTTATACAAGATTCTTCTTTCTTTGTGGGAAATAAGGGATAGGGCTTGGAGTTCTCCTTGAAAGGACACAATGATGCCTCCCTAATACCTGTTACTTCGTAAATTGGTAGTTTTCCTCAAATGCATATGGAATTGAAATGCCTTCAGGGAATGGTCTCATCCACATTAGGTATTCACCTACTTCTGTATAAAGAGTCAGCAGGTACTGTTAGATGCCAACTATATGCTCTGAGTCCAGCACAAGACACTTTCTTCTCTGGGTGCAAATAGCATGGCTGAGCCCAGAGTCCCCAGAAGGAAAGTAGAGAGTTCAGCACCAGACATACTGTCTTGTTGTGCAGGGTCCTTTCAGCAGGTCAGGAGGCATTAGAAAGGGAACAATCTTCCCCCCACTTCATATATCTCTGCACTTTAAAGTAAGGTACAGCAGTAATATATGCAAGCGCTGTGGAGCTAGAAGAAAAGCAGACAAGAGCACTTACACTCTGGTGAGGGCTCTCAGTTGACTAGGTGGACAAGTACGCACTACAGCATTTGGTACAGCTTAGATGTCTGCTTAGCCATATGTTCTCCATGCTCTGTTGCTGCGAGTTTTGGGATCAGAATCTTCCGTATGTGTTTAGGGATTTATTTTTTTGTATGTGGGACTCCTTCCATAAGGTGATTAACTAATTTCTTTGGAAAAATTTTCACTTTAAATTTGCACTGCAGCTTCTTAAAACTGAAGAAATTAAGAGACTCTGGACAACATTTAGTGGTATTCCTAACTACATTTAACATAAGTCGTAGAATTATTCCTAATATGGAAACACATTATAGGTATAAACCAAGTCTTACACTTATACATATATGCATGTATTGTTTTCAATGAGTTTGACTCCTAGGACATTAAATTTGCATTATTAACAAGAAAAGAAAAATACTGTTGCTTTAAGAAGAAATACAAAATATATTTTCCATGACACCTTATTTCTGAAGCAAAAGAAGCCTCAGAAGTAGCCTGATGCATCTGACAGGTTTCAGAGAGGAAATGTGGGAGTTGCATACTGTTGAAGAAGAACAGTCATTCAAGCCCCCTCCCAGAAACTTTGTGTTTGCACTCTTATTTTTGCAAACTATTGTGGAGCAGGTTTCTGCTTTTTCCTTCTGGCCAGTCCTGGTGAAAGTATGGCCTTCTGTGGCCCTGCAAAACGCTGGAAAATCCTCCTGCACCTGATGTACAGTCAGAAGCTGTTGGCCTTGAAAGTCTTCTATCTGGATAGCTCTTTATATAAAATGTTCTAGCAGAACAGCTCTTTGGCACAGAAGGATTTCTGTGTCTGAGCACCCAGTATGCAAAATACGGGAAAGCAGCAGCAGAGTCTTATGATGATTTTGCATAACATCAAATACAAATCCGAAAGAACTTTTTTGAATTTGGACCTGGGTTTGGTTTGGTTTGGTTTTTTAGCTTGTCCTTTTGAACTTGGCTTTTAACTTGGAACTTGGCTGAGAAGAGAAAGCTCTGAGGAGACCTTATTGTGGCCTTTCAGTTCTTAAAAGGGGCCTATAAGAAAGATGGGGACAGACCTTTTATCAGGGCCTGTCACGATAAGACCAGGGGTAATGGTGTTAAACTAAAAGAGAGGAGATTCAGGCTACATGAGGAAAAACAGCTGGCCCAGGGAGGTGGTCAATGACCCATCCTTGGAAACATTCAGGGCCAGGCTGGATGGGGCTCTGAGCAACCTGATGTATTTGAAGATGTCCCTGCTCATTGCAGAGGAGTTGGACTAGATGACCTTTGAAGGTGTCTTTGTGACCCAGCTTTCCACAGATGTTTCCAGATACTAATTCCAATGGTATAATTTCTTGTTTTATTGAACTATCTAATAGCCTTTATAATTGCAGTTCAGTTTAATGAAGTTCTTGAAGGATATGTCAAAATTCTGACAAGTGGAAAAAACTCAAGCTGTTGTTCAAATACATCTGTCAGTGTATAAACTGGGATCCCGTAAGAAACCAAAAGCTTTTCCTGCCTTGTTTCTAGAAGATGCATCACAGGTCATGCACTATTTTTAATTGTCTGATGTAGAAGATGGTTTGCCTGACATGATTTTAAGATAAATTTCTATTGAGAAATGCATCCATTGGTTGACTGCCATGTTTGAGGGCTCTTAACTTTTTATTTCTGAGACTGGAAAAGTCCTTTGTTTCTTTAAAGATTGGCTCCAGATGTTCTCTCCACTTTTCTGCATGTATGAAGAAGTTGTCATCCTGTCCATCCAACTAATCTTTCTCTAACTGCAAGTGATTGATCCCCAAACTATTCAAGGTTATTTGTGTCATTGTCACATTTGACAAGAATTGTGGATAGGGAGTCAGTGAAGTGTTCCAGCAAACAGAGGTCTTCATAGCTTGCAGAACCACAGACTTTCTGCTAAAGGGATAACAGGTGTTTGAAGACTGAACTGAAGGTATCACAAACATGCATACTCAAGCACCAGCAACTGTCTCACACTGTTGAAAGATCAAATGGATGCAAGCAAAGGCTGCTCTCCAGCTGTAAAGAGGTATTCATCAAAAAAACACCCTAATGAACTCTGTAATTGGGAGAGGCTTAAATATATTAAATATATATTAAATATATATTAAATATTCATAAGATGTAGACATACAGTAGTCTTCCATGAGGACTGGAATCACAGAAGCACAGAATGGTAGGGATTGGAAGGGACCTCAAAAGATCATCTAGTCCAATCCCCCCGCCGGAGCAGGAACACCTAGATTAGGTTATACAGGAATATGTCCAGGCGCGTTTTGAATGTCTCCAGAGAAGGAGACTCCACAAACTCCCTGGGCCCCCTGTTCCACTGTTCTGTCACCCTCACCAACATCCCCAGGTACATTTCTGCCAAGCAGCTTTCCAGCCACTCTTCCCCAAGCCTATACTGCTGCTTGGGATAGTTGTGACCCAAGTGCAGGACCCAGCACTTGACCTTGATAAACCTGATACAGCTGGCCTTGGCCCATCGATCCAGCCAGGCCAGATCCCTCTGTTGCCATCCTACCCTCAGGCAGATCAACACTGCCACTCAAATGGGTGTTGTCTACAAACTTACTGAGGGTGCACTCAGTCTCCTCATCCTGAGCATTGATAAAGAGATTAAACAGAACTGGCCCCAATACTGAGCCCTGGGGAACTCCACTTGTGGCTGGCTGCCAACCAAATTTGAGTCCATTGACCACAACTCATTGGGCCTGGCCATCCAGCCAGTTCTTTATCCATCGCAGAGTACACCCATCCAAGCCATGAGCTGCCAGTTTCTCCAGGAGAATGTTGTGGGAAACTGTGTCAAAGGCCTTACTCAAGTCTAAGTACACAATATCCACAGCCTTTCCCTCATCCACTAAGCAGGTCACCTTATCGTAGAAGGAGATCGGGTTGGTCAAGCACGACCTGCCTTTCATAAACCCATGCTGACTGGACCTGGTCATTTGGTTTTCTTGTGTGTGCCATGTGATGGCACTCGGGCTGATCTGTTCCATCACCTTCCCCAGCACCAAGGTGAGACTGACAGACCTGTAATTCCCTGGATTCTCCTTACAGCCCTTCTTGTAGATGGGCATCACGTTTGCGAACTTCCAGTCAACTGAGACCTTCCCACCTAGCCAGGACTGCTGATAAATGGTGGTAAGTGGCTTGATAAGCACCTCCACCAGCTCTCTCAGTACCCTTGAGTGGATCCTTTCTTGCCTCATAGACTTGGGTGCGTCTAAGTGGTGTAGCAATGGTAACCTTAATTCATGTCAATAGCTATAGCACTGAAAATATTATCACTTCTGTAGTGAAACTACAGTATCTTGCGATAAAATACCTCCGTGAAAATTATTTAGGATGTTGCTTTACTATCTTGTCTAGTTAATGAGCAAAACACAGCGCAGATGATAGTTATCATATCTGTATGTCTTTAAAAACTAGAAATTGTTTAACAGTTACCTTTTAATGTGAAGAACAGAAATCTGTCTTGGGTTCAGGCATAAAACTGAGATTCAAGATACATGAACTCAACTTTATTTTGGTTTGTGAACTTATATGGCTTTATATTAGTATGATCAGATAAAGCCATAGTCTACCTGTGAAGTAGTGTGGCACTAACGTGGGGGAAGAGAGAATACCGCTCTTTTCCCTCTGGTGGTTAATCTGCATTTAATTAAGGGTATGTTTAAAAAATTTCTTAAAATCCATCTAAATGTATCAAGCCAGACTTAGTTTATGTTAACATTACACATATACATATATCATTTCTTTTCTTTGTGCTCTGTGCTGTGTTTTCATTATGACATTATAAATCTTTATTTTGTTTGTTTGTATATTTGTTTTTGGGTTTTGTTTTAATTCTGGTCACACATAATGCTGGAGAGGAACCACAGGTTCTTGTAAACATCATACTCTTATATCAATACTGCTTAAGATGGGTGATAAAACTGTATTCTATATTTTATCCTCCCCACCCTGGTTCAGTATTCAGTTGCAGCACTGCACTGTACAGCTTGCAGACACAGCTTTTTCTCATTACAGCACCACTGAAATGTCAAGACAGTATCTCTAAATTCTGGCAGAGTTCTCTACTGTAGGCAAAAAAATTTTAGCAGCAGGGAGGGAGTCACAAGGTTGTTAAAGTGTTAATATACTCCATTGTGCCTGCCAGTAGAAAGATAAGAGGATAACTAAACCCCTTAACGTAGAAAATACACTTGTGCACATACATACATTAATACAGTATAGGAAACTTCTATTTATAGCTTTATATTTAAGTAGTTTATATGTGCTACAGTAGGTAGGATCATAATGTATCTCAAAGCTGCCTGCACAGATGTGATCTTTAAAAAGCAAGCTTGGAGGGTAGAACTTTACAAAACCTATTCTGTTATTCTTCAACAGTGGCGAAAGACCAGTTTATTGAGCGACTTTATGCAGGAGCAGAAACCTAGGTTTATGGAAGTCATGTACTTTAATTTCTTTTTGTGATAATATTTGGACTCCTGCATGTGTCTATTTCAGAGGTTTGTGCCTGAAAGGTGTTGACATTATAGGAATATCTTTCACATAAAATAGTTTTCAGTATCAAAGCAATACTTGTTCTGCTTCTCGAATAGTTCCATTTTCTGCAGTAAGACTGTTTGCACAGAGTTCTGGGGTTTGATTTCTCTGAATTTTACATCTAGGTATGCAGTCATTTAGGAGGGGTGCAAGATCTACGCTATGGCTAAATTATATATACGTGTGTATATATATATAATTTATTTTTTTCCAGATCAAATAATTTGTAAGGATTTCTCAAAGTCCTGCAGTTTGTGGAAGACAGTATCCAGAATATTTAAGTTTTGCCAACAAGAAGTCAGAAAACTATGACAGATAAAATTTTATGGGTAAACAACTAGGTTGGTAAATATTGGATTAAATGCAGAGGGTAGTGGGTAATGGGTCATAGTCTACCTGGAAACTCTTAACAAACGGAGAACCATGAGTCTGTCCTAAGATCTTAACAATTTTTTCCACAACCAGAAGAAGGTAAGGGAACACTTAGTCCTCACACTGGCAGGTGAATCCAAACTGAGAGGACCAGCTGACATGTCGGAGGGTAGGACTGCCTGGTCGTCCTGGAGGAATGGGCCTTGTGCAGTTCAGCCCAGATAAACACCAAGACCTGCCCCTAAGAAGGAAAAGCCCTGAGGAGCTGTCAAGGCTGGGTACTGCCTACTTTGGCAGCAGATGTGCAGGAAAGTTCCCAGGGCTCCAAGGACAGTGAGCTGCACAGAAGCCAACTTGGGGCTGGCAGCAGTGAGGGCCAGCAGCATCCAGCACACTAGCAGTAGGAGCACAGCCAGAAGGTGGAGCTATGTGAGGATCCCCTTTGACTCCGCACGTTAGACCACACCTATGTATTACATCCTCTGGTTTGGGCTCCCCAGTCCAGGAGAGACATTGTTAAACTGGTGCAAACCTAGCAGAAGAGCACTAGGATACTTAGAACCTGCCCTGTGAGGGGGCCATGATTAACAGAGATATTTATGCCTGGACAAAGGAAAGCTTTGGGGGCATGTCAGAGCAGCCTTCTCCTACCGATTATGTGCTTGTTGGGAAGATGGAACCAAGCTCTTGGCAGCCTGACGACAGCACAAGAGACAGTGGATATATCTTGAAACAAGACAAGTTCAGGCTGGAGATAAAGGGAAATCTTTTTCACCATGAGAGCAGTCCAGAGTAGAACAGGTTGTCCAGAGAGGCTGTGTGGTCTGTGTCCTCCGAGGTTTTCAATACCAGCCTTAAGAAAGCCCTGAGCCACATGGTCTGACCTCTCAATGATGGTGTTCTCAGTAGAAGGTCGGACTGGAGACCTCCTGATGTCCTTTCCAACTTGAATTATTGCATGTTAGAAGGACAATAGTAAGAGGCCTTCCTCCTCCCACAGGAAGAAGTGATGTAAGGATTGAAGTAGAAGAAACTGATCTACATGGCAGCTTCCACACTTCATTACAGCCAAGAGAGAGCTTTCACATCAATCCTTTTCTGTGAACACCCAGACAAGACAGAAGGCTCACAAATGTACTTACTGTTTTAGCCTAGTTTCCTGGACAGTTTGAAAATAAAGTGCATTTTCAAAAGAACTTTGGACATAATATTGTACTTCAGTACTTTGGGCTACAGTGGTATTTCTAAGCATGATTTTTGTGGAAAAATATAATTGAATGATGGACTGAGTTTTGTTGAATGCCTGATATTTTTATTGAGCATATATAAATAATGTAATACAGAATACTGAAAAGTTAGTGCCATGAGAGTTTGTATGCGTTATCAGGCTGATATGAAAGAAGAATGCTTGGGGAAAAACAAATACATAAAATAGGAGTTCAGTATTACTTTGTTTTCAAAAGCTAATTGAATTACCTAAAAATACATTATTATTTTAAATGCAAAAAATATTACACATGAGAACAATATATTTACATAGATTAAACCACAGCATACCTGGAGTAACAGAGTGAAGTATTTGGTGATACATTATCTTGGTTTTTTTCTTCCAGAAATTCACTGTAGATTATTCAAAAATCATGCTCTGTTGTGTTTCATTCAGCATCCTTTGTGCCTGGTGCCCTGCAGTTTCCAAAAAGGTGCGTATATATTGCAAAAGCAATGAACAGTTCTCCTGAGGTGCTGTGTACCCGCAGCTCCTGCTGGAGTCATATTTTCTTTCTTCAGGTCATCCTATGAGGCACACATCTCTGAAACATTATTAATTTGTAAACCTCATTTTCTGTTGTTGTTTTGAAGTGTTTGAATGTAGTAGTACTTCTTGCACAGATACAATGTTCAAAACAAACAAAAAACAACAACAACAACAACAACAACAAATCTGAAAGATTAATTTCCATACTGCCCCTCCAGAGAAAGACAGATTATTGCATAGATATATTTGATATAGGGACAGAAAATCGCAGCTGATACACTGTTTATAATCTTCACACTTTCCTAGTTGAAATAACAAAAGCTTTTTTTTTCCTTCATAAGACCAATATTCAAAGGGTGTTGATTTATGTAAATCAATAATTTATCAACTTGTTCTCTTCCACTGCCAACCAGATGCTTCTAGCCTTGCACTACCAGACACTGTCAGCTGCAAAGCATAGTGGCCTTGTGCTTCATGTAGAAATAAGAACATAAATATTTTAAAAATCCTGCTACAGGAAGTGAGGGGGAGTTAGGGTGGGGGTGAGAGATTTTGCTGGTTTACTGTGAGAGCAATACAGGTCTACATATTTTATGGTCTGGTTTTATCAGAAGTGAAGGCAGGGACATTTCAGTCTGATTTTTATCTCCTAACAAGACTGACAGACCCAAGCCTTTTCATGGCAATTTGTTGAAGACATCTAGTGAAGCTTTCTAGGGGATGAACACACAGCAGAGTGTTCCTTTGGTATCAGTTGGCATGGCAACTAGTAAAAGACTATTCAACATCCATAGGTTTCAAAAAGGTTGAAGCCTAGTTGAAAATCCATTTGGGCTTCTATCTGCAAAATTCTCCTTTTGAAAATGCACTAAATCTTTTTTTTCAGGGAACTAGGCTGAACCAGTAAGTACAATTGTTGAGCCTTCTGTCTCAAATAATTTCCAAAGCACAGTATTAATGATTCCAGGAAGCAGAGGCCTTAGATGATGGGCAGTATTACTGGCACTGTACAAAACAGAATATTAACAGAAGGCTGGTAAAGACTGCTGAAGCCTGGAGGTAGTGCAGGGAAAGATGAGATGAAACAGAGGGGAGAGAAAAATGCTGTTATCAAAGTTTAATACAAGTCTGAGTCACCACGGACAAATGACTGATTATGCTTCATCACTACATATTGTTAAATAATATAAAGTTTATTCTATAGAAGGCACCCCGCTCCCTCCTTGGCAAGGTCATATCACTCGAACACACCCAACAACCACACGATATACATGGTTTATTTGAAAAAAATAACATACGAAAAAGTTTCTTGAAAAGTGATGTTCACATCTCCTGCACAAAAAACAAGTAAATTGGCTTTTTGTGAATATTAAGAAGATAAAAAGTTTCCATCCTAGGTGTTGTCCTTCCATAATCATTAGTCTAATCTCTGTGATGCCTATTCAGGATACACATTTGGGAACAGATTTGTTTGGAGTTTGCTTTCCTTTCTGCAACCTGCCCCCTCACAAACACAGTGGTTTAACAACTTTGCCAGCTCTGTAGATTTACTTTCCAGATTTAAAATGGTTTGCGTAATGAAGTTCAAGAGCTCATTAGCTGGGAGCACACTATAGCTGGAGCTGTAACCAGAGAACCACATGGAAGACAACAGTGGATCATCACAAGGTGCAAGCTTAGTTATTGAAACGTGATATTTCTTCATTTCTTTCATGCTGGTGTATACAAAATAGAAACAGAAACCAGTTACGACAGTCAGTCTACAATAGATAATCTCTGTCTCCACACTTTGCAATTAATACATCAAGACTACAGGGAGAACTTTTCATAGGACAGAGGACTGTGGAATACATAGTGTCTGTAGCTTGTGTCTTCTTTTCAGGAGAACTAAGTATGGTGATACATCTCTGAAATCCAGGATAATCACACTGTTGAGGGCTGCTGATTTCAGTGTGCTGGGACTACACACTAAATCAGTAAACCAGGAACTACTGTAGGGAGAGTGTATGTGTGTGCATGTGCATGTATTAGTTGGTTTTTATGCATGCATTTTTGTCTGTTACTAAATGATATAGGATATTCAGGAATTTATTAGTATGATGCATATTCTCCTTGAGTATAATCTTTAAAAAATAAAAGAAATTGACTGCTAAGCCTGTGTTCAAAATGTTAAGCTCAACTATACTGTTTCCCTTTTACCTGGACCTCCTTAGGAAACCAGATGTAAACCTTAACAAGGGTTATCCGGGTTAAATACAATTGCAGTAAAGTGTACAGCAATGGGTAACCTGGTTCTAATTAAAGTTAAAACTTTTCCCTCTTCCCCACCCCCAAAAACTTTGCCTGTGATCTTTTCAAATTTATAGCAGGGAGTAAAAGGGAATTCCTGCTCAACCTATCCCTCCTCGCCCCCAAATTATGATTGTGTATTCTTCTTGGTTGTGATAATGTGATGAGTATGGATGCATTTATTTATAACATAAAATCTTGCAGTTGAAGCACAAACTTTGTCTTTTATTTTTTTTTTTCCACTAGTGAAATGACATTTGCTATCCTAATACTGCTGTTCTGTAAGTTAATATGGATTGTTTCAGTGAGATCCTGCTTCAATCAGATATCCAGTTTCTGGTGTCTTACTTCACATTTTTGGATCTATGTGGGTGGTTCAGAAGAGATGGATTCAGTCTATAACTTCTTGTTATTGAAGGAGTTCTCTAGCAGTGAGTTCCTTTATTAACTGTAAAGCTGACAAAAATTGTTATTTTGATACTTTATTAATTGAATTGACAAAATACATACAAGACCATGTGTGTATGAGAAGAATCGTGAAGGGCTGCTGCCACCCTGGTGTCTTACTGACGAGTATTTTAGAAGCAAAGGAACAATGTCTATGGGTACTGCTTGGATCAGGCTCTAGAACACTTCATTTCGGGAGGGAGTAAGGACTGTCATAGACATTCACAGAATCACAGAACGGTTGAGGTTTGAAGGACCTCTAGAGATGATCTGATCTCTGATCCACCCCCTCTTGCTCACTGCCCTAGAAGCAGTCACCTAAGACCACGTCCATATGGCTTTTGAAGGTCTCCAAGGGTGGAGACTCCACAACCTCTCTGGGTAACTTGTTCCAGTGCTCAGTTACCTTTACAGTAAAAAGGTGTTTCCTGATGTCCAGGTGGAACCTTCTGTGTTTCAGTTTGTGCCCATTGCCCCTTGTCCTATCACTGGACGCCACTGAAAAGAGCCTGGCTCTGTCATCTGTGCACTCTCACTTCAGGATTTGTGTACATTAATAAGATTCTCCCTTTCATATTTGTTGCTCTGGAGCCTGTGATCCTCTTTGTTTTTCTGAAGGGAATGCATTTGTTTGCTTTTTAATTGAGTGAGAAGAAGCCTAGTTGCATTTGCACTATTTAGTTATTTTTAAGGTCAATTATTTAGCAAGTGCTCTGTATGCATACTGAGTTTAGTATAGCTGAAACTAGACCTGCCATACATCCAGGAGGAGCTAATGACAAGAACTTAATAATGTTTAGTCACTACATTATGGGGATGAGTACAAAGGTGTTTTTCTGTTTCATTTGGGGCAGTAAAATTTCTTTAAGGCAGCAATGATTTTGAGTCTTGAAGAGGTCGTCATGTGGTGACCTAAAATGAATCCAGTTAAGTGTAATTTTATCTCTTTTATTTTGTCCCTTTAATATGTATCAGCATAAATACCACATCAAGGAGAAAACACCTTGTTTTCCCACTACATACCTGCTTTATTTGTCAGGTAAACCAATTTATACATCTTTGCAAGATGTTGTGTTTTGAACAAATGAATTGTCAACATGGAAGGTGTTGGCCTACAGCCTCCACAAATATGCAGACAGTCCACCTACAGTAACTAGTTTATAGTGCCTAGAGGCAGATCATCTGTTCAGTTGCGCTTTACTTCTTGATCACATCTTGTCCTCTGTAGGAAAATATCAGCACACTGTTATGAGCGCAGATGTAAGAAGTCCATTACACAAATGTGAATTCTTTGTTAAGTCCAAAAATATTAAAACTTTGGGAAGGCCCTCATTAAAGGGGAAAAAATGACACAGGATTTTCTAGTTCCATGCTTGATTTGGTGATTAAACTTCATTCTCCCTTTTTGTTGTTCTGCAATGTCGAGTCATTGACTGCACTTCAGAAAAGGGATCCCAGTTTTATTCTTTCTATCTACAGTGTACATTAAAGAATTAGATCAATTTTTGATGCAAACTTTCCTTCAAGATATGCCAACTGCAATCCACAAAGTGAAAAATTATACTCAGTATTAAATATCTATACTTTTGGAATATGTCTTATTATTTTCATATGCCTGGTTCTAACAGTGCATCTAGTTTTTTCATTTGATACAAACATAAACATGACCTTTAAATTGCTGCTTGTGTGTTTATCTAGGAGTCTTCACTTCCAATGTATGCAAACATACTCCTCTGTGTTGGACTCTTTTTCTGGGAGCACTAAATGCCACAGTTATCGAAGTATTTGAATGACCTGTAATGCTAATTTTGCATAACCTTAACAAATCAGCTGTAAGGTGTTGCCTATCTTTACCTTGGTTTCCCCTTTTGTAAGCAGTGCTGCTTTGTCACTAATGAAATAGCAGAATTGTTATTATTTAATTATTTAAACTTTTTTTTACAGAAATATTAAAATTACATATCACCTTCAGACATCTTCATTTCAATTTGCTACTGATTAACAACTAAAAAAGTAACTGGCCTTCAAAGTAAAGTATATGGATTGCTTAAAATAAATTGTCTTTGCAGAATATCCGTTACCTAATTATCTAAGAAAATTATTTAGAAGAGCAACAGATTAAACAAGAATAACCCCCCTGAAAAAAACCCTTTCACTAAAGATGTTGATTTCCAACCAATCATGGCAGAGAGAAGCTATTACTTTATTCTGCAATAAAAGGAATACTTAGAAGGTTAAATAAAAGTGAATGGTATAACTCACTCCAGTGACTTCTTCACATCTTACTCCCCCAGACGAAACTGCTCTCAATTTTAAACCCAGATTTCATTTTTAATTAATAGATATCATGCTGTCCTTAACCTGTTTTCAACACAGTACTCCCAGTCACACTTTAAACTTCAGTTATCCTTTAATAAAAATAAGCTGTATCAAGATTTCAGCCAGATCAGGCAGTCACACACACTCATTGTTTTCTGTTCCAAATCAGAAAATTGTGCTATATAATAAATCTTTTTTCACTGTGACTCTTTGCAAAATGTTAACTGAAAAGCTTAAGACTGATGGACTCAAAGTGCTGTGTGATCACTTAAGCTATATTGCGGCTCTGAGGCTTACGATCAGATCTGGCATCAGAAACAGGCTGAAGTAAAATTTTGCCTTGGAGCCTGGTGGCTTTTGGGTGGCTATAACATGCCCAAACCAGGCAGAGCCAAAGCTCTCTCTCCCTCTGTGGATTTGACTTTAAAGTTAGGTTGACGGAAGGCTCAGACCTCTAAAGCAGAACTGAAATATCCCAACCAAAACTTGCAAACTAAAAAAACCTCACTCTGTTTTATTATAGAAATGGTTAAACTCAACGGGTTTCTTTTTGATATTTTTGATTAGTGAGTCTAGCTCATAACTACCGCCAAGAGCTCAATACCTGTGTCCTGACTGGGACCCAGTATCTAGGTCTTTAGCATACTTTTCATGTAAGAAGATACATCTGCCCAACATAACCTCTTCAGCTATATCAGTTGATCAGCTTATAGTAATGCTAAACATTTACTCAGATCTACCCCAAGAATACATTTTTGATACATCAGCCTGTCAGGGAGCTGGAAGTCAGCCAAGTAGGCATCTGAAACATTTAGAAATGTGGTGTAATAGAAGTGAAATTTTGCATCATTCTCTGTTGAAAGGTAAAACTATAAAAATGCAAGCTAAAATTAAGGTACACATTTTTGGTAGGTTTAGCCACTGGAACAGCCTACAGAGAAGCGTGGCAAATTCCTAATCACCTGAAGCCAACATGTGAACATTGATTTTTCTTTTTTTTTAATTTCTTTTCCACTGACCCCTAAATGTGTGGTAATGCTCACCCTACTATTGGCTAGATAAAAAAGTTCTGTGTCCTACATAAGGCATGAAGACAAATTAGGTACTGTTACCAGTCACGATTTTAAATATATTAGAGTTTATTACTAGAAAATATAGTTTAGCTACTATAATGCCTTTTTTTTTTTTTGTCCCTGTGATGTTATTTAGGCCATGTTTTGTGGCTCCTAATTTGGACCTGGATTCCTACTTTGTCAGTGAAGTTCAAGAGTGATGAGGAATACAGATACAATTCCTACAGTTGCCAGAGACTGAGGGACATTCATGGGATTGTGATTAAGATTAAAGATGGTGTAGATTATTCTTCAGATTAAATAAACATGTGAACTAAGTTTTCAGTGAAGATAATGATAACATTAAGGAGGTCTGGGGAAAAAGAAAGCTCTTTAAATTTTACTTTACCTTCAGTAGCAGCAATCTTTGTGCCAGAATGCTGAAAGATCTAGCATTACATATTCAGCAAGTGTTCAATAAGAGTACTAACTTCAAGATGATATTTTTTACTAGAGAGGAGTAAACAGCATGTTTATCAAGAAAAAGTAATTCAAATAACAACAAGCTTAAGCGCCTGACCTCAATAATGCACAAAGATTTTCAGAGTCAAAAAAAAAAAAAAAAGTAGGAAGATAAATGGAAAATGGGATGAAATGCAAAACATCTTTGTCAAAGGTAGATCGTGTCAGAGTAACCCTACTGTCCTGGGTTTAAAATGGCATTTGACAAAGGAAATGTGTTCTGTGTAGTCAGTCTGGATTTCAGTAAAACATTTGATAGGGTGCCACAGGGGAAATTACCAATTGAATTTGATAATATGGGGCTAGTACAAGAACTTCTAAAGTGGATAAGATGAGCTAAGTGGGAGGTGATAATGGATTATGCTGCAAAGAGAATTACTAATTTTGAGAAAAGTAATGCCACGAATAACCTAATGACCCATTTTGAGACCAGTCTTATTAAATATTTCCTTTAATGCCATGGTCAAAACCAGATGCTAATGATGATTTATGACAGTAATTTTACAGGACATCATCAATACAGGACTCAACAGGACTATTATATGGGAAAAATAACATGAGGAATTATATGATGGAGTTGGAATTATTTGCATTGTCACAGCAAACCTGAGGACATAGATGTTTGCAGAAAGGTTACTGCACTGAAGAAGGTTTAGAGAACAGCAGGTAGGACTACGTGTATTTGAAAAGAAGACACTTACAGTAAGATTGGAAATGGAGACCAGCAAGGCTGATCATGAAGTCCTGTGGGCCAAACTGCTGATCTTCAGTGCAATTTAGTTTGGACTATCTCCAGCCCAATCTCAGGGACTGAATGTTCATTATGGCTAGAGAACATTAGATGTTCTCAGGAGTGCATATTTGGGTTTGCTTTCAACCTAAAAAACATCCAGTCAGCACACTCCACAAAAGCCCTGCAATACAAACCAAAACCCAATAAGCAGGGACAATCAGTGTGCTTCAAACGTGCAGTCCTGGTCTAAGAAAATACTAAAAGGATGTGTCTTATTTATGCACAGAGAATTATATTTATTTCCTCTAAATACAAAGAAGCTTAGCAGCAACTTAGTTTAAAAAAAAAAGAATACTCACACAAAAAGAGGTAGGTACAAAGTGGATAAAACCAACATTTTTAGAATAGATGGAATTTACTAACTATCTCTCTGAAAAAAAGTTAGGTTAAAGTAAGTTCAGAAGACATAGAGATGGTTTAAAGTCATTTCAGATCACATCAGGAATCCTGCTTTAAACTTCTGTGAAGGTCATCAGTCATAACCTAGGGAAAACGGATACAGGAATTCCAGTTACTTCATCACAGCAGGAATACACCAAAGCAAGCCTGTCCCAAATATTTTTTGATTTTTTTTTCAGAGTCAATGTAGAAGAATATGAGGGTGGGTGAAAAAGAGTAGTTAAACAGCTGTATTTATTTGTTCTTTCTTCACCTGAAAATGTTGAGATCTGTGTTCAGCTACAACATGACATGGGTTCAAGTGAGATCATGTGGTCTATATTGAAACATTTGTTCCAATAGGAATTATTTTTTAAGAAATAAAGCAAAGGGTAGCTGTCACCAAACTGCTGATCTTTTGGTCTGATGAACTCTGTCTTTTAAGTCATGAAAATATTTTACTTGTTTCTTTGCTTACATTATTTTGAAGAATCTGAGTTTGATATGGTGGAGAAGACCTGTAAGATAAAAATAGATAGACCTGACTCAATATACTGTCACTCAAGAGAGGAAGGATGCTTTGGCTGGAGAGGAGAGTAATTAAATTTTGTTTCTGGAGCATATATGTCCCGAAACATTCAGAGGAGAATATATGAGGGCATGTACAAACTTTGTGTTCTCTGAAATGTGCAATAAGTGCCAATGAGTAAACCTACTTTCTCAATAAGTTACGTTATACAAGAAGTGCGTGTACCTACATATTGCACATAATAACTGTATACATCTACTATGCATATTATTGCTATGCACTTATTTTGCTGTAGTCAATTTATATTTCCTATCTTTTACCAAGGGATTTGTTCTTGAGAGAAAAGGACTACTCAGTCCATTAGCTGATCTGAATTTATGATGATAAATCCCCTGATGTTCAGCCATGACAGGAATTACTGTGCTTTAATGAGTAATAAATGTGGATAAGTCATGAGTCCCTATGGATTTCTTGGCCAGAAATTACATTTAGAAGAAGGCTAATTGTCTAAAATTTATCCAAATTCAATACTAATTTTATTGCTGCTAATTGCCTTTCCAGGTTTTGCAGCATCAAAGGTATTTAAATGTATTTGTCATAGCACTTTTGTGCATGTGTAATGCTTAAGAATAGTACCAACTGCCATTGTGTTTGGGCATTTCAACTATTTGTGTAATTCAGCACTAAATCATTATGACTTGGAACACAATTTTCCATTTTTAATGCCATGGCAGATTGTGTTTTAAAAATTGTGCTAGTGTTTCTGTCATAAAATGTGTCTTTACTACACTTATTGTGTAGTTCTGACATGCTTTAATTACCATGACAGTGTTATAAGCAGGAGATACTGTAATCAAATGACACTTGCTAGTGCCACTAGAGTTAAGGTTGTGTCAGCATTACCATGATAGACCACACTTTTCAGGTGTTTTCATGTCAAATGGTATAATTCACTCTCAGTTTGAACTATAGCACAGAAGACCTCATAGTTTTAAGCTATGTGTAAGTATTATGCAAGGGGGAGAAGTGATTATTATTATAACACTAACAATACATACAGGATTGACAGGAGAAGCTGCTGTACTGGTCTCTGTTCCCAAGACACAGCTCCCAAGGCCCTTGCAAACTGTAATTCACATAAGTGCCATTGTTTAGATCTCCTGATTATTGTAAAAAATAAAAGCTATGATGTGCCTAAGAAAGACGGTTATATCAGGACGTAGGACCGTCTGTTTCACAAGTATGTTCAATGCATACTAGAGATAATATGGAAAACCTATTGTAAGAAGTCTGTTACAATTAGGGTCACCAATGTTCTGGAATGTACTGAACTTAAACTTTATGCTTTTGAAATCATGCTTTCAATCATTTTTATGGCATATTTCTATGTAGTCAAAGGAAACAAGAAAACTTTCCAATACATGGGTATTTACTGCACTAAAAATGTCAATGCACCAAATTCAATTAGGAAAAGTTAACATTTTTACTACTATTGTTGTTATTCTGTTAAAAATGGGTAGGGGTGTGGTTTGGGCTTTTTGGTGTTTGTTTGCGGGGGGGGGGAGGTGTTGTTCACTTTTCTCTCCTCCTCCTTTCCTCTCCTCTCCTCTCCTCTCCTCTCCTCTCCTCTTGTCTCCTCTCCTCTCCGCTCCTCTCCTCTCGTCTCCTCTCCTCTCCTCTCCCCTCCTCTCCTCTCCTCTCTTCTCTATTTTCGTTAGCAGGCTTTGACCTTGTTGTAAAAATGATTGCTATGAGGCAGAACTGACCAATTTATTATAGAGGCCAGGAATGAGCCTATTTTCTTGGTATTGACCTCCTAAACCAACAGCAAGGAGTACAGAACCTCAGACATTGAGGAACATGGAGTGAGTTAATGGAAGGGACAAAGGTTTTTTTGAGATACTTACGCTGTGTGTTGATTTTATCTCTCCTGAACTAAAATATGGTCAAAGTCCATGTGATTAAGTGAAACTGAAGATGGTGAAGAGGAAGGAGTAAGGGATGGCTTACAAAGTGTGAAGAATAGTGTGTTGCAAAATCTAGGAAAGAGGTGGGCAGAGGAGAGTGATAGATTGATCCTTCCCACTTCCAAATGCTCATGCCTTGATTAGTGGCATCCCAAACCTTTTGTCTTCCAGTGCATCTGGCCCTTTGGGCTGTCTTCTACCAATCACTTATGACCCATTTGGGATGGGGTTAACTGTACTGTGTAGGTATTTTTGAGAAGTCGTCATCTTTGGCCTGTTCCCATAACCTCTCAACTGACATTGAACTGAAGAGGTAAGTTGCCAAGCTGATTTCCTTTCCTGCTGATTGTGGAGTGCTCAACTGGGCTTTGTTTCAACCAATGAGTAAAGTTTAATTCAAAGCATGGGAGAGTCCCTATCTGGTTGTTCCATTGAAGTAAACAGTACTTGCTTGCATGCTTAAGAATTTGAGTTGTTTAATCTAGTGAATAAAAGACGGAAAGGAAGCATGATAACAGTTCTTGAGTATGCAAACGCCATTGTGAAACGGAGAGGAATAATCTGTTTGCCAGGTCTGTAACATATAGCACATAGAGTAATGGGCTTACATTTCAGCCAGAAAGACTGTTGGATGTGAAAAGAAGGTTTTAAATACCAAGAATGATGAAGCATAAGGAAAGACAGAGGAGGCTGTGGCTTCTCCATCAACTGGTGTAAGATGATACTTTTTTAGAGAAAAGGAGATGTGTTAGATAAACCCTTCAGACTTCTTTCACCCTTCTTTCCCTTTGCAGCCTGAAGAAAACCAGTTTAGAAATCTTTATCCAACAAATGATACTTAAATGTTATTGAAACTTGGTCATTTGAACCAAATACACACAAAGCATCACATCTTCCCACTACCTTAATTCCCAAATTCTTCTGTTCTTTCAATTGATAAAAAACAAGGCTGCCCCCGTTGGCTGATCACTGACAATGTGCAGTGAGAACTTTTAGCTAAAAATTATTGTCAAAATATCTGTTTCAGTAATGAAAAAGGCACAGGTGTGCTCTGTGTAACTATGGAATGAATAAAAACTATGCTATTTATATTCTATTTTTATACTTGCTTAGAATTTTTCAGTCAAGGTTCTGTATCAGACCGGTTATTTCTAACAGTCATAAGCTTTTTGTAGTATTCCTATTCCTTCAGCCTTCTGCTTGCAATCTGTTAAAAATTCTGCCTCTTGTTTAATTTATTACTGTTTCTGCTACTCTCATATTACCCTTTACTCAAGCAACGGCATTGGCTACATCTAAAACTGAGAATCAACTTCAAAATTTTATCGTTAACATTAAAGGCTCCTCAAACCTTTTTCCCTTTCTATTTGTGAAATCTGGTTCATGTTTATGGCTCCTCTCATAATTTATGCTTGGCTTCTGACCTGTTTCTCCTCCATCTCTATCATTTACTGTATCAAAATATCAGGCTTCTCCTCAATTAACACTGCTGTTTCGGAAACCTTTCCCTTAGTAAAATTCTACCGCTGAATCTTTCAGATTGTTTACCTTAAAAACAAACATTTTTCTGTTGTTTTCTGTGAGAATACTATTGAGAGGTACATTTTGTGCCCTATTGTGCCATTTTTCCTTTGTTATTTTGCTGTACTCTGATATGTAAGGGTCAGAGGTCATGGCACGAAAAAGTCATTATGTTTTTGAATAGTCAGCTTACACTGTTGTAGTTTTTATTATCCATAATTGTAATTGAATTCCAAGGTGTAAAACACATAGATACAAAAATGTAAGTGTTGTTCTGGAGTTATAAGCATCCCGTCATGAGATAATACCTACAAAATTGAGGATTCAGGGACCAACATAATCTGGAGAGGACAAATGAAGGAAGTCAAGCATAGAATTAGGGAGACCTATAAAGAAGATGGACCATCACTTGAGAGGAGAAGAAAAAAAAAAGTCAAGTTTACCATTAACAACCACTAGCACACAGTGAAAACCAAAAAATGAAACAATTTTTAGTCCATAAATTATCATTATGACTGGAATAGGTTGCCCAGAGAGTTGGTAGATGCCCCAATGCCCCACCCTGAAGAAATTCAAGGCCAGGCTGGACATGGCTCTGAGCAAGCTGATTTAGTTGAAGATGCCCCTGCTCATGGCAGAGAGGCTGGACTAGATGATCTTTAAAGGTGCCTTCCAAACCAAACTGTTTTATGATTCTATGATTCTACAATGATATACCGAAGCAGGGTTAAACCAGAATGTTAAGAAACCTTACAATTTATTTAAATGTTTTGTGCTGGTTTGACTGAAAGAAAGTTAATTTTCTTCATGCAGTTAGGCACCTTTTTTTTTTGTAGCCAGCACCATCATTGTTTGGATTTAGTTTGAGAACAAGATAACATCCTGCGACAGAGTTTATGTTCTTTGGTTGTTGTCTGTGAGCCAAGGACTCTTCTAAGCTCTTTGCCCACAGGTGCAAGGCAGCAAGGAAAGAGGGCACAGATGGGCAGACCTTGACTGACATCCACAATGATCAGCTAGAATATTCCATGCCATTAGTATCATGCTTCATATTTAAGGAGAGTCAGATTTGCCAGCTAGGAGGAGAGATGGAGACTTGTTTTCAGTTCCTGATCTGTTTTGGTGAAGTTCTGTTTGGGAGTTCTTTCAGTTTGGCATTTTGCCATCCTGCCATTTTCCAGTGTGGCTCTGAATCTTTCTGCCTTTTTCTCGTGTTTCGATCCTCTCCCCTATTTGAGAAGGGGGGTACACTGAGTGAATGATTGACTATCGTGGTTTTGAATTGCTAGATTGGGTAAAACTGCAACATTTTTTCATATATTTTTAGCTTACTTCATAAATCAGTTTATATTCTCTCTGGCTATTAGTCAATATGGAAAACTGCAGTGGACTGGTTATCAGTTCTGAGGTAGATGTGGTTCTCAGCAGCAGAGGTTTGTGTGCTTTCTTCAAGGACACAGGCAAAAGATAATTGTGTATGGTACAAAGGCTGTGGCAGCTCTATGCCTTGCTCATGTGTCTCTGCCTGCCTGGTCTGTGCCCATTTCTTGGAAACACAACCCTCTGTGCTAACAGAAGTCGTAGTGACTTCTTCTGTTCCCCCATCCTATCTCCTATCTGAGTTTTTTATCTTGTTTTCTTTTTGGTTTGTTTGTGGTTTTGGTGTTGTTGCTTTTTTTTTTTTTTTTGGCGACTACAGCAGTAAATCAGTAAATCCTGGGCTGTCATCTTGGGAATGGTAAAATTCACTTTTGTTTACATTACTAAAAAGTTGCCAGATTCTGGAAAATCGTTTCATTTATTTTTATTTCCCTTTTTCAAACATTAGGCTCATGAAGGAGTTTACCCTGCCCTATTTTCAAGTCACAGAGGGCTCTAACAGTAATGGTGTGCAAGGATTGCCCCAGTACTAGGGGCTGACTTGAACAGGATCTCATGCGATGTGTTACCCTGTAGCCACTTCAGTTTCAGTACCTTAAAAATGGTTGAGACAATCCTGTCCTTGAGGGTATTTGGCACAGACTGGTGGTATAATTAAGAATGCTCCAAAACACACTGGCCACACATAAAAAACCTAAGATTAGCACTGCATAGCTAACTCCTGACCCACAGCTGGAAATTGTTTGGGAGAATGATAACTTTTCTGGACCAAAAAGGCACTGTCTCTGTTAGTGGGTCATGCAGTGCATTAGGCAGTTCCGTGGGTTGCGATGGGTCATACTGAGAGTCTCACATCCTCAATCCCTGCATACCTGTGCATTGCTGCAGACTCATCCTGCTCCGGTCCTGTGAACTTGCATACCAGTCAGGGATTAGAGATCATGAGATACACTTCTGGAGGCCAGCTCTTGACAGAAGAGGGTCCAGCGTGCATGCCCTGAAATGGCTCTGCAATGTAAACGAGGGCACAGTCAATGGGAATGACTGGAAGAGTCAAAAGTTTTCTCCCTATCCACAGTAAAACACTAATGTAGACAATCCCAAACTGAGGATGATTTTAGCAGTTAAACTAGATAAGTGATTAAGTTTCAGTACTTGGAAGTACTTCTTAGCACACTTAATTTGCTAGCTTTCTGCTCAGTTTTCTGAATTTTCCTTCTACTTTGTGACATCCCAATCCATGCCACAAGTGAATGTATTAGGAAGCAAGTTGTGCACTGGAAACCCCAGAGCATCTGAACATTTCACAGCATGGCAACAGGGTCACTGGGTGGTCCACCTAAATCTGTCGGAAATGCACTGGAGCTTACCGATGCAGCAGTCTCTTTCTTAAATGAGTCACAGTTCCTCATCTGGACCACAGGAGCAACACACACTTCTTTTCTTGATATTGAGATTATTTTTCTGTAAATATTCACCCGTGGAAAGATAGAAGTCATAAGAAATTTTCTGAAACTGTTCATAAATCTATGGAATAGAACCAGTATAGATAAAATGTATTCAATATGTGAGCAAATAAAGTAGTTTTTATTTGCTCTTGAATTATCTTGAACAGGTAATGGTAAAGTAAATGTTTATTTTGTTTCCAACTTCTTTTCAATAATTTGATCTCATTGAAACAGTTTTTGGTGCCCTCATTATTCAAAATCTAAATTGTGGTTTTTTTAAATGTGGACTGATGCTGTAGTTTAGTTGATCAATATTATGTATTATTCAGGTCTCTAACTTCGATTATATATTACACAGTCCAAGTATATCTTTTCTGAATCTTCTGATTGATGTATATAAATTGAGTTATTTTGAAAATTATTCTGCTTTCTTAAGATATTAATTATTCTTTTCCCACAATCCACCGACTGGTTGCACAAAATGCAGTCTTAAAGAAAAAATAGAAAATCATGCAAGAAAGTAAAAACATATTTATATAACTTTTGAAAAGTCTGTGTAAAAACAGGATCTTTACTTATCAAAACTCTTCATAATTTGAAAATTAAATTTAAGTTTGCTCTGATTCATATTATATAAAATAACATAAACAAATAAGAATTAATATATTACATGAGAATTCTTGTCTCCCTTAACTTACGTTATTGTTTATTCCTTGAGAGAAAACCATTTTCCTTTAATCTCTGAGATGTAAGTAATCTACATTGCAGGCTTGCAAAGAATTTCTAAAAAATAATTTAAATATACTAAACTGATGTGACGTCTAATCTTAACTTCCACAAGAGGAGATCTGGTCTATTGTACTGAAATACACTGGCCTAGTATGTTTGTTCACAAGTAGAAATCTGGTTCAGTGAGAAGACTGTCAAAACTCTCATAATGCCTGTACACTTTGGACATGTTTGTATGTGTTGAGTAGGACCACAGATACAGAGGGTTGAATAGAAACAATAATTTACCTGATTGAGACTAATTTTTTAGATTTATAGTGTTGCAAGCGGTGTTGTAAACATCTCTGTCACAGAAAATTTGTAAAAAATCGCAGTGATTGGCAAAGAAAATATTATTGTTATTACCAGATTTAACATGAATGTGTGGCTTTGAGTATAAAACTGTCTCCAGTGCAACAGTTAAGTAAAAACAAATACACATTTAAGTTGCTTGAAATGTTTTCTGGTTCCTTGTCATTTTTCACTTTAATCAAAAGGTGAACTAAATAAGTACTTCAATCAAGTCTCAGGCTGCAGATAAGCCCTTGTTTTTGATAAAATCTGGGGTACAATATTGAACTTGAAAGCATATTGTTTAGCATATTTGACTGAACCTTGGCCATTGACATCATATGTGCTTATCTTTGTCCCAATTTTCTAATCTGTTCACTGGGCTATTATTTACCTGTTTTACAAAATGTTAAGTCTGAATTAACTGAGACAGGTTTTTGGCCTTTCCTCATATGGCTATGAGATTAGAAAGAGAAAGCAACGATTTCTCCTTGTATTCCACCTCATTATCTCTGAAACCAAAATACGGGTTTACAAATCCTCAATGTGAAGGTCACATCCCCAGAAAATAATGATGCCACAGGCTGGCTGGGGTCCTTTCAGACCACCATTGCTTACTCCTACATGCTCCGGGCAGCTGTGGATGTCCAGGGACTTTGGGGCAGCTTTTAATGTCTGCCAAATCCCTCGTGATCTTCAACAAAAACACTGCATACGTTACACCTTCTACAGTCATCCATAAGCCCAGCTCTTCAGCCACCAAGAATTTAATCTTAATAAAGATTTTGAGAAGAGGTATGTTACATGCACAGCAAGTATGGTGGGTCCTTCCTGGCACGTGATGGGTAGCAGGTTGGTGTTCCATCTTCCCAATGAGCCCTCGTTACAGACCCAACCTCTGCCTGTCTGCTGCCCAACCAGATTTCAGTGGTTTGATCTATTATTTTGAAGGGAGTTTTGGGTGAATAGTGAAGCAACGATTCCTACAAATGAAAAATAATGCAGACAATGCTGTGAGCTGCCTGCTTTAAGAGACATTTTCCAGAGGTGCTGGAGGAGTGTTGTGAGCATGAGCGACAGATTCAGCAGGATCCATTTGTCCCCCTAGAGACCCTTCCCTCCTGAGGATCCTCCTGCCTATGTCTTTACAGCATCCTTCTTGCTCCATAGTGTTCAGTCCCTAAACAGTTGATTTGCATGCCTTAAAATTGTGCATCTGATCTTTTTTTTTCCATATGTATAACATCCAATAACTTAGAAAACATTATTGGCATCTAAGACTAGGAAGATTTTTGTCCTTCCAGAATGCATAGATTTTATTGGAATAAACATTTTTATTTTACAGAATGCTCTTACAAATTAAAAAAAAAATCCTGATATGCCCTATGATAATTCATCATCTTTGATCTGAGGTCTTTGAATACCGATTTGAAAAGTCAGTTTAATGATTTTTATGTGGCACAAGAGTCCTCATTGCACAGGAAGGTAATAACAAATCTTCTTTACATCCACAATTACTATCACCAATGGAAAAGGGCTTGTCTGGAGAGCTGAAGCATGGCTGACATGTGCCTGAGATATCTGATTGAAATAATGGCTCCAGGTGATGGTTAGCAGCTGGCATGAGTTAAATAAACATTCAACGGCTTGCAGCAGAGTTGTGTAGAAGTGCCTGTGCATTCAGCCATGTTAGGTCCTATTATTGCTAATTAAATCTTTCTCACTTAAACCAAATAACAGACTGCTATCTCCCTGAGTCCTGAGTCTACAGACAGCTTCATTTGAGAGCTTAGAGGGGTGAACCGTTGCATTAGAAAAGGAAGAAAAATAATTTAAATTCCGATTATTTAAAAGTTACTATTAGTTGTTTCAGTATTGATCTACCCACAGCCATCAAGCTGATGTGTTCATTTTGCAGTTCGAAACTACTGCTAACAAACAACATAGATCATAAATACTTCTGCCCAGCCACCAGACCCTCCATTTTTTCTCCTTCAGTTTGTAGTACACTCAAAGTGAATACAAAATTCCAATATATAATATTCTAATATAATAGAATATACATTAAGTGTTTTCATAGCACATGTAAAGCCTATTAAAGAAAGCATATTCACCACATGTGGACTCCTGCTGCATGTGAGGCTCTGCACAGCTCAGAATGAAAGACAGAGAGGCAGGAGGGGAGGAAATGAGTGGTGAGTCTTTAGTCCAGGGTTTGGGTTGCTGAGTAAGGAGGGAAGCTCTGCAGCCTTCACATCCTTCCCAGGCAGGAGTCTGTTCTCAGAATGGAGAGAGACCATGTGTCACCTACTATGTACCCAGTAGGAAACAGGACTTTGTGTACCCAAGAGGCTGTCCTGCTCCTCTGTGCAGGAGCTCTGAGTCATGCTGTGCAGAAGGGACTATATTTCCTGCCAAAAAACAGGTGTTTTCCAGGTAACTCCATGGAAGATAAGTGTTTCACTGGTTGCTACCTTCATTACTCTCATCAACTTTGGGTGCTAGGACATGGCATTTTTGAAGGGGGGAAGGGGGTGTAAGGAAGAGAGAGAGCTGTGTTGAAACTTTAAAAAATTGGTATCCTGACTAAGCTGTTGGAATTTAGTCCATGCTCCCTAATTGAAAAATGATATTATTGTATTTTTCATCCATTTATAAATTCTGAATAATTTAATGTTTTTTAATAAAATGAATCTAGACAGCTTGCTCTTGGCTAGTATCTTTTTATGGTATAGCTTCCAAAAAAATCACAAATGTCACAACTGGATTAATTAAAAAATTGAATCCTTCTCGACAGTTTTTTTGAGAATTATATGCCATAGACACACACATAATTTATTGATAATCCACAGTAACTTTTTATGTGGTTAATTTAGCCTGTGGTTCTTACTTGAGCCCTGAGATGACCTTGTATTTGCCATGGATGTGTACAGATTGCTGACATATGGTAACTGAACCCTTCAAGGCTTCAGTTTGATTTAGTTTAATTCCCTTTGGGCGTGAAGTAACCTAGCCGAACTACTACCACCTCAGGTGTATGCACACATATTATTTGAGTTCACCAAATTAATTTTAATGTGATTTCACTTATTTTCTTAATTCAGACTAATATTTTGCAAATGTTTCCATACAGATAATTATTAATCAAGCCTAAGTCTTAAAAGATATATAGTTCTGGGGTATGGGTGAGTGGTTTTTTGTGGTTTTCATTTGGTTTGGTTTTTATTTTTTTGGTGGTTTTTTGTTTGGTTGGTTTTTTTTGTTTTTCCCCAAGTTCCGTCTTTGTATTTTCTCTTTCTAACTGTGGACAGTTTCTTTGTCATTCTCTAAGGTTGAGCCCCTTACATAAATTACCCAGGTGTTCTAATTTCACTTTTATCTTGAATAAGCAAGGCATACAGTCTCAACTGGTTGTGAATTAGTGTAAAAACAAAGGTTGCATTGTTAATTTGGAATGGTTTTGTAAATGCTCTTGATAAGACTGTTCCAGCCTCAGCTCTATGGAATCTGCAATGCATATACTGCTCAAGTTAGTTACGTGGAAAAAATTTCTTCCATTTTAAAATTGAGTTCTGTTTTAACACTTGCTAGCTTTCAATATTTGTCTCTGTCATCAGTAAACTCATAATCTTGTACATCACTGGTGTCTCACATGCTTACACAATGTGTGCATGTCTATACATTACAGACCTTAGAAACTAATGCAAACTTTTCTAGAATTTACTACCATATGCTAACAGATGCTGTATCACTCATTAAGTTTCTTTTCCTACACTCACATGCTTCTTCAATACATTGTAAAACTTTTCTTTTCTTGTAATTCTGTTATTGAGCTCCCTTCAAAAATGTCCACAATTTTTTTCCATATCTCTAATGAGCACAGTTGACAAAATGTGGGCTGGTGCTTGATGAAATTTAAGGTCATTTGAAAAAAAAACTTCAAAGAGAATGAGCAAAATAAATTATGAGTGCTAATTATAGTTTCACGATTTTTTATATTTTCCCCAAACTCCAGATGTAAATACATCTGTGCAAGCTCAGACGTTTGACGGTGAGATCTCATTATACATTAACCAAATCTTTCTTGTTGAGGAACATATTCAGCTAATAACATAGCTCTTCAGTATAAGATGGTCCCAGTGAGTTTGAGGTTCTAATATACTTCACAAACTGCTCCATTTCAAGTACCTACTAGCATAAAGCTGCCTGTGCAGAAGACATGTGAGTAGTAGGTCTGCTTGAGGAGGCACAGGCATTGAGCTCCCTTGTCACTGCCCGGTGCACTCCTGCATACCCTCAAGGACACTCCAGTGCTGATGAGTCTCCCAGGGCTCTTCAGGCACTAAAAATTTACCCAGACACTTGAGGCACTGATGCAGAGCAGCCTGGTTGACGTGTCTATTGGACAAATGCGCTTCAGAGACTGAACAAAACAGTAAGAAACATGCTCATTATCTATGACTTACCCCTTATCTATGTATAGTGCCACAAAGGTATGGACACCAGCCTAAAAATTGGAATAAGAAAAAAAAAATTATTTTGTCACTTAATTGTAAGAGTAGTGTCAAAAGATTCTAGAAATAAACTAGGTGTGAAAAGAAAGTCCCAAATTGCGAACAGAGAAATGACAAAGATGTCCATTTTCCTGACAACTTCCTTGGGGAAAGGAAATGGTTCTAAGGATGTGTTAGGCAGCACTGACAGCTTGTCTGTCTGATTTGCGCAAAGCACAGTGCCTCATTCAACTTGATTTTCTCTATAATTTTTTTCTCAGCGAAGTGATTAGCAGAAATGCTTATTCCCATATAGTAGTGGTCAGATCACTTAGAAGAAAAAGAAGGAAGAAATTCTCATTTTAAAATCAAGAGATGAAGTACTATTAGCAGAATATGAAGTAAATGAATCCCTAAAGAATACAGTCTTGCAGTTAACATTTCCTCAAAAATTAGTTTGTTTATTCAAATCTATGATCTTGTCATATTTGTTTTCCTCCTTGAAAAATTACTAAAGCTTACCAGAATTGAACTCTAGGGTCTCAATATGCATTGAAATCAAGTAATTAACTGAAGATAGGACAATGAAATCCTGAAAGTTTTTTGTTAAGAAAATAAGTTTACTTTGAAGATAATTAGTCCTATATAAGGATTTGTAGCAAGGTTTGAGACTGTAGACATACCACAATAACTGCTTGTGACGCCCTGACAACCACAACTTTTGATTGCAACATAGGGTTATGGATATTAGACTTCACTAATTTCATCTGAATATGGAATATTCATAGGATTGTATGTGCAAATAACTCATGAAGTTTGTTCAGCAAATGAGTACATTTAAATTTGTTTCAGAGCTTTTTGAAAAACAAAATAAATTCTGGTTGACATTTGCTCAGAGCCTTTGAATTTGGAACTTGATTCTTCCATTGATCCCAGTTACTTGGCCCTAGGTTACTCTGCAAGACAAATTTCTTGCCTTCTCCTGTCTGAAGAAATCTCTTAGGAGTGAGGTAGAGTCTGTGCTCCCATTGTGAAGGATTACTGGGTTCACATCAGATTTCACTGATTTTTGCAAAGTTTAAGTACGTAAATCTAAGAGCTCATTTGCATATATTACAAATCAGTTGATAAGACACTATGCTGATTAACATCTTTCTTTTTTTAGAGAACCATGGGTTATTATATGGAACTTGGATTGATCTGAGAAGTGGTTGGAATTTATTTTCTTTTTAGTTGCTTTCTAGCTGAATTCTTCTGAATCTGCTCTCATTAGCAACATACAACTTTTTCCTTTTCCATGGGTATACTTTAATAGTATTTTGTCCGGTTGTGCTGTAGGCTATTCTTTGATGAGAACACATTTGTAACTTTTATATAGAGCTAGTTGGATTTCTTGATTATCTCACTGAAGCTAAAGAAAATGACCTTCCTGTGAAGTGGAAGCCTGAAAGATTTTCTTTCAGAAAAAATACTCTTTTCCTTCTGGTACCTGCATATTGCTTCAAGCTGGCTAAATATTCCTTTTGTTTGTTTTTCTTCTATTTGTGTCGTTTCCTTGAAGTGCGGTTGTCTTCTCTTCAGAGGTACACCTCTACAGTCACAATTTCAAAAAACATGAGAGAAGTATTTCTAGATTATAAATCATTTGAAATAAGAAGTAATCTAGTGAACATATGAAGCAAATACTTTAAATGGATTCTAGTCTGGAATGTATTTTTTTAAGGCTTAAAAAAACCCTCAGATAACATTTATAAAGCAGGAAAGTATTATTAGTTGATGTTATACACAAAGTGAGACACAGGGAAAAATGTAGAGGAGTATTTTTGAAAGCACTTATTAACATTAGCTGGTTTCCACTGGAATTAAACATTGACCTTGGTATATGTAGAATTATGTCATTTTTGTAGTCCCATCATACATGGGATAGCAGGATTACAACACGGGGTGAGTGCTGGGGGGCATAGATAGATAGATAGATGATTGATAGATAGATAGATAGATAGATAGATAGATAGATAGATAGATAGATAGACAGACAGACAGACAGACAGACAGACAGATTAAAACTGACCCCTGAAAAAGACAATCAGATACCCTCCCATCCAACTCTGTGGTACTGATGGCAACATTTTAATTCATTTTTTGTGATAGGTTTCCTCCATTGTTTTTATGTTTCTTGTTTAATTCACTTTTCTTTCAAGTTGTACATTGAAGGAGTCTTTCAAATTAAATGGCAAATATGTTCATTTATAAGCCTCCTTCAGAAACATCCACATGAATGTGTTGCTCCAAATAGGTTTAGATAAAAGCTGGTAAGTATAGGAATGGGACAACTCAGAGAAAACAGAACTTAATGAGCCTGCAGTCCCTTGCTGGTTTGGTTTCTACAAACCTACAAGTACCAATATCTCTTTTTCTTGTTTATAAATGGCAGTTGTTCACTGAAAATTGTGATTTTGGTGATCTTATCTGCTTTTAAGACTGTCAGAAATATACAGGCATGGTCTACAAAAACACTTAAATGAATGTGTAACTTTAGGAGCCTGCTCACATGCTTGGACTGTCTCATTAATATTAACTGATATACAGCTACAAAGATTGCCAGTTGAGTAATATTGAAATATGCCAGAAAAGTAGTCACATCATAGCATACAGACCTGAGTTGGGACTTTGGAGATGTTGGTAGCTGTTTCTGGGACTGGTTTCCTCTGAGCTCTGGGTCTCCTTGTGCTTAGTGTGTGTCAGAAGAGCTGACTGTGTCTCCATCTGTCATTTGGAGACCATGGGAGTGCAGCACCCTCTTGCAGTCCCTCTGATGTGCATTTATGCAGCACAAGGAGCTGCAGGATTTCTAGTATGCAAGCTGTGACGCAGAATCTACACCCACTGCAGATTCTTCTCTCACAGTTCCAGATACTTTCTAGTGCTTTTTCACTGCCAAGGAAGCTGAAGCATTGCTTCTGCAATATGTACTGAAGAGACATACTCAGTGACAGAAAATCAGTTTTTAACCCAAAATGTTCTATTTAATCATATTTTCATATGGACATTATGGGTATTCAGGAATCATTCAAGATATAGATGCAAAAACAACAAAAACAAAAAAAAAACCAAACAAAAAACAAACAAAAACCAACAAAAACTACAAACAAACAAACAGAAACCAAACAAACAAACCACAAAACAGAATGAAAAAATATGAAGCAGCCAACAGCCTTCACACAAGAAAATCTGAGTACTTTTAAACTGTTTGCAATATAAGTACTACTTTATTTTAAGGTATGAGGGGAAAGAATTAATGTTGCTTTTAACCACTTGTACTCACACTTTCTTTGCCAAAAATGTGGTTTTGCTTTGCCAGTATTTTTAACAATGTAACTGTACAATTCTTTGAGACCTTTAAAGTAATCTTGTCTTTGTATCCCATATCATAATTTATAGAACTGTCATTAATGGTATAAAGATTATTTCGGCATTGCCTTGCTTTGAGACATCCAAATACAGACTAAACTTTCACCTTTGTATGGTAAAGTACCCTGCTTCCAGATATATTGGAGTGAAAAAGAATTGAATTAGCCTTTAATACTTACCTGATTATCCATATTCTACAATACGTGTTTACAAATATTTTTTGTTTGTTTGTTTCTGTACCTATTTTGCATTCTGAATCTCTCTCTTTCCAGGTTTCCATAGCAACTCTTGTACAGCTTGATCATTAGAAATAAGTTCTCTTTAATTGATCTCCTAATGTATAGCTTAATAGTAACTGTTAAGCAGTCTTTTGTTTCCAGGTCATATTTAAGGTTCACATATTTGCATAAAAACATCTCATTAGCTCAAACCAATCATTATTAGTAATTTTCTTCCTTTAGTTTTTTAATAACTAAACCCTCATTGAGATTTTACAAATAGCAAATATTTATAGCTTGTAGAAAGAGTTTTCTCTGTGAGCCTGGGTGCTTTGTTTCTATGAGCAGCAAGAAAATTACAGAGCTTCAAAATTTTGATCACATAATACAAAAAGAAGGTGTCTTTTTCTCCAATTGAAATTTAAATTTAAATAGACTGTTCTAACTATAGGCCAGAGGCAACATTTAATGGCAAAGTTACAGTGTATTAGAAGCTTGCACAAATATGAATAACAATGTAAAAAATAACCAAGCGTAACAGAATTTCCCCACCTCCACTGGCAGAAAATTCTTGCACTAAGTAGCAATGCCTTCAATGACATCCTTACCTGAAACAAAGTCAAGTGTAGAATGTAAAACTAAATGAAAATAACATGTAGACATTACTATTTACTTGACAATAAGGAAACTAATTTGATATCTATGATTGTTAGATGAAGAACTGAAATTAACCATGTGCTTCTCAGTACATGCAGTTGCAGATTTCTATGGCTATGAAATAAGTTTTACTGAACAAGATCCTGTTGTAAACATGTACCTCTGTAAATACGCAGTTTGCTTCACCTTCTTGTATATGGAAAAACTGAAATGTAAATTTGGATAAACTGAATATTCAAGACTTTCCAGTTAGAGGACAGGGGTGGGAAACAGTTTTCACTAGTGTAAGGATCACATATTTTTTCCTGGTCTTCTATAAAAGACTTTACACCCTACTCTGGAACCAGTTAATATTGAAAGAATAGTTTTAAAATAATATCATCAGGCCAAAACACAAACATATAGGTCAGATCATCACGCTAAGCTCCAGAAAATGTAATTAGCAGATACAATCTTTTCTTCTTTTCTCCTTTTCTTTTTTTCCTTCTTGCATGCTTGACCTCTGTCTGTCTTATAGAAACTCTAATAGTATTAACATTATGCTACGATTAAAAAGCTAGACAGCACAACAATGCTGCTTGACAAGATATTTTTACAATCCTTTTTGATGTCATTCTGTTGGGATTTAATGTCCTTTGAACTCTTGTAAATTAAGCGGATGTTCAGTGGATGTATTCTCATATGGTATCTTTGTGTTATCTGTTAGGTCTCTTCTGCTGTTTGGAATGAAGGATTTGTTTCCATTTATCCTAGCACCTGTAATTTTGTTAAACAGTAATTATTTATGCATAACATGGATTTCAGAATTAGTTTTGAAAACTGGATTTACTACTACTTTTCAATATGTTAAATGTATGTTTTAAACAAATTGTATAAAGTCTATGCAAGCTAAGCTGGTAAAAATGCATAAGCATTTTTTTCCTGAACTGTTTTCATCACCTAACATCAGAGTTTAACCATAAACATGAGCTCAGCCCCCAACACACCAGTAGTGTAATATCATTAGCAGTTGTATCACATTGTGTATGCTTTAGTCACGTTATACAGACATAACAACAGAAAAGGTGTAGAGACTGAAAAGTTCTGTGTAAATTAAAAGCATGTTCTCTAGAAAAAGTATTGAAGCTTTTAATGAGATAAAAAGAAGGGCATTATCACAGCATGAATTTTACCTTCCATACTCAGGTTAGCACAGAATTGCAAATTATCAGGTTTTTTAAGTTGGAGAGAAAATCCAATTAATATTCCTTAAATATCTCTGTATTTTTAAATACAGTAAAACTGATAAAAATCATCAACAGAGCAAGACCCCTTTCCTCTGAAAGAACCAAAGCAAAAAGCTGCAAGCATATGAGTGTTTATTATCTAGAGTTGCAACTGAACCACCTTCACAGGAGAGAAAAACTAGGAGGAATAAAGACAGAATTCCTGAGGAATGTCAAAGGGAGAGATGTCATGGAGTGCTTTGACACTAACAGGTTCCAACAAGCCAAGAAGCATCAACCAGGATTAAAGTAGATAGCAAAAGAACGAAGCAACCCAGTGGCATTTAGATTTATGAACCAAGAACAGGAGGCTTGCAGTTCAGCTGCGAGCAGATTTCTTTGCTTAAGAAAAAGATGGAGGGATTGAAACAGGAGCTGAAATTGCTCATAGAAAGTAGTAAACCCAAGTTAGGTTCTGGTGACTGTACTGTTTCGCTTTACCATACCTTCAGAAACATGACAAGGCCAGATAGGATAGCTGTGAAAAAGGCTGAAAGAAAATGAGAGAACATGGAAACTAAGAACAGTATAACAAACTGAAGCAAAACAAAGAGACAGATGTTTAATTTATACACCTGCAGTAGGTATTTTGCTGTTGAGAAGGATGAGAAATGGATTTATACAGCGATTAACTTATGCAGAATATTAGAAAAGAGCAGCTCTCAGAAAAAATACACTTTTTTTGATGATACATTTTTATTATGTGTGACAAGTGTCTGTTAACAAGAGCTTACTAACCATTCAAAAAATAAGGTTTATATTGCCTTCACTTGGTCCAGATTCGTACATCTCCATTAGGATGCAATGTTCAACTGGTGAGTTCAGACTGCTTTTTTCCTTCCCTGAATCTGTTGCCTATTTGTACAAAAGGTGGAAATTTTAATTTCTGCTCGTTGTATGTAATATCTTGTGCTTTTCCAGTGCACAATTCATCCGCTGAATTGAATACAGACCTACGAACTCAGACTTTCTCCAACAGTCATCAGTTTAAGTGCATCTCAAACTTTACTGGCTTAATTTGTCAAGTGAAAGGCTATTATTTCCATTGTACAAATGCTAAGCTGAGGCCTAAAGAATTCTTTTCTCAAGCAGATTTCTATTTCCAGAGACCTGAATAAAGATTAGGTTCAAGCATGTTGACTTGATTTCAGGCTCTGAAAGAGCAATCTGTAGTGGGCACAGATATTTTTTTGTCAATTTCCTCTTGCATGTTTCACCTGCTCCAAACTATCCCTCCTCCATTTTTTTCTCTATTTTAACACTGCCTCTTCACTCCAATATCATTTGCTTTCCACAGCCTGCCCTGTTCAGCATTTCTCAGGCTTCAGATCTCACTTAAAATCTCCTTCCTCACTGAGTTTTCTCTTAACCTAGTTTCACCATTGAAGCACCCCATGACCTTTCCAGGCTCCATGAGGACTGCTGGATGTCCTTTGTTCCCTTCCTTAGACAGCTATTTGGGGCTGGAGAAAGCACTGCAGAGCATACCCAGCAATTCAAGACAAATGATAGGAAGACTACAAGACTGCGTGTGAGGTTCCTTGCAAAGTGGGAAATTGCACAGACAGTTGGAGCAGGCTGACTTCAGGTTTTCTATCTGTGTGGTAGGTAAGGAACATCACAATGAGGGGCACTTCCAGAAGGGTGTGCAAAAAGAAGTAAGGCACCTATGGCAGCAGCTCTTATGTAGGGGTTCATAGTGTTCCCAGAGATCCTGCTGGCAGAAGAGGGATGTCCAGATGTGAACTGGAGATCAGGACCTGGGGCATGTCCTATCCTGGCTGGTGCAGCCACTTCTGGTGCTGTACCACCCCTGAAGGTGGATGCTTCTGTGCAGATCATGGTTTTCAGGGAATTCCTTGGGCCAGGGCCAGGAGCAATGGCAGCAGCCTCCTCAGTGAGAAACGAGTGCTAACAGGTGTGGCAGTGCAAGTGAGGAACTGCAATAAAAGGTGAACAGGCTTGAGTGTATCCAGAGGTGATCAGAGGTAATGAACATGAGGTCAACAGGAGGGACATCGCAGACACTATAGCCTAAGGCTCCCCAAGGACATGAGTGAGGCAAACCAGGGACTCTCAAGGAGGATACTTGAGATCTCTTCTTAATGATGAAGTGCACGTGAACAGCTACGAAATGATGGATTTATGTTTCAGAGCATTTGCTTAGAGTTATAGTTAGATAAGCTGGCTATCTATTATACAAATATTTAGATTCACACTGTGTGGACTGTGGAGCATTAAAGGAATGGAAACAGCTAGTTATCAACTGCTTGCAATTATTTGCTAACAGCAATAGATGACTGGAGAAAAGCAAATATAGTATTTAAGAATATAAAAGCTATTCTTCAGTAATATAACTGCAATTCCTGAAATAAATACTGAAGGAGAAATACATTTTTATATGTGTTTGGGAACAATGACATGGATTAGTAAAGAAAAGGTCTCAGCTGTTTGTTAATACAGTTACAAATTTAGTGCATGAAAGTAATACAAGTTATAAGTGAATCATCAAATGCAACTACTACACTTCGTTCCAGCATAATTTGCCTGTAAAGGCTGTCTAAACTGCTCCCAGCAAATTGTTGCACAGTGAGAATGATCTTGTAATATTTAGCGCCAGAACAGTCTTGTGTGTCTCTCTTGCCAATTTCTTCTCTATTTAGTGAGAGAATTGTGTTTTAGGGAAAAGCTGGTACTCCTGGATAGGTCTGGTCCCAGGCTTTACTTTGTCAACAATCTGTGTTCTAAAATCCCAGCCCTGGGTATGGAAATTGTAAGCCACACAGCCAGCTCATCCACATGTTAAAAAGTCTCACAAAAGAAGGTAGGAGGCAGCCTCGGTCAAGGGTGTTCATAGTTTCTGCATCTTCTCAATGAGATTTTCAGAATCTTCTCGTCGCTGATCCTTCCTAGGAAAAGTCTTTGGGCATCCTACTTCTCTGCAACTCAGTTGCACTGCAACATTGCTTGCTTACTCTCTCTACTTTCCAGAGTTTTGTGACATATTTATCCACATGAACAAATTAAAACAAGCAAATCATCAGCATCCACTTTAGCCTGACATACCCAGCTAGAGGATTTCTCTATGTGGATATGATCTGTGCCGTATCATTCAGCCTGAGGCTGAAGAATGCATCTGCTTTTTTATTAATACAAACATAGCTGGGTAGGTGTAATATAAGTCATTTACAAAACTAACACACCTCGATGCTATATATTTTGAGGGACACAGCATAGATATCAGCGTGTGACTATCAGTCATCTGATAGGTTACTTCTTGCTGTATCATTCTGCTGACTGTGAACTTGCAGAATGGAGTAAAAGAGATCTTATTTCAGCCTTTCAGTACTTAAAAGGGGCCTGAAAGAAAGATGGGGACAGACATTTCAGAGGGGCCTGTTAGGACAGGATAAGGGATAATAGTTTTAAACTAAAGGAGGGAACGTTCAGGCTAGACTTGAGAAAGAAATTTTTTACAATGAGGGTGGTAAAACACTGGCACAGGTTGCCCAGAGAGGAGGTAGATGCCCCATCACTGGAGACACTCAAGGCCAGGCTGGGTGGGGCTCTGAGCAACTTGATCTGGTTGAAGATGTCCCTGGTCATTGCAGAGGGGTTGGACTAGATGAGCTTTGAAGATTCCTTCCAAACCAAACTATTCTATGACTCTGTGACTCTTCTACAGAAGTTTGAGGGAGGATCTTTAGGAAGGGTTGTACTTGCTGGGCTAATAATTAGACAAACTCTTTAGTAACAATGATACCAATAGCTAAAACTATCCTTAGAGCACAACTGCATAAATGGGAGAATGTATATAATGCATATAAATATCTAATTAAGTGAAAATATTAAGCCAGGAAGCAGTGATCTGATCTAGTGACTTCCTCAGTTTCCTACAGGACCTACATCTTCCCAACTCCTGTTTCTCAGAATAGAGTTTTAACAGTTGTGTTTTGATTGCAAGGTAGACTGGAATGATGTTGAACTTCCTCCAGCCTTCCTTCTGAAACTCAGAAAAGAGTGCAAAATTGAGCACCAGTGAAGCATACAGTCCCTGTCAGATAAAAGAGACAGAGTATTCAAAGGGTCATACCCAAATCATGAAAGTTGTTCAAAGGATTTAGCAGTGTATCAACCTACATCAACCTTTTCAAAGGTTAATAATGTGAAGAGGTAATTTACCTAATATTCTTTTTTGTATTCTTCCTTCACTACCATGGTACTTTTTAGGTGTGCATAGTTAATTCCATCCAAATTATTGCCCAAAAGAATGAAAATTGTATATCAATAAAGAAATAAATGTCTTAATTAGTAACAAATTAAAACACGTAAATTCTTTATCATCTTGAGTGAGAGCAAAATAACATGCTTCAGAGAAAAGAAAGAAACCTCAATTCAATAGATCTGATATTCAAAAAAAGGAAAAACAAATCTACTGAGAAGTAATTTTAAGAGATTGAGAGTATCAAAAAGGAAAAAAGAAAAAAATAAAGAAAAAATGTAGTTAGAAGCTTTACAAAAATGTCAGCATTATAAATTGTATTGTAGAGACTGCAGAGTATAATATAACATTTCTGAAAGAATGAATCAGAACAAAAACGAGAATAAAAGGAGCAGGATGGTGGGAAAGAGCCATTGATCACATCAAATGCCACAGTGAGAATTTCAAAATGAGAGCACAGGTGAATTAGAAGTCTGAGGTGAACAAAAGAAAGGTGAGAGATGTCAATGAAAGCAAGGCTAAAATTGCACCTCCTGTAAGGTTTTGGACATACTGATACTGCTTAAGCAAGCTGCTTATAAGAACACCATATTCAAAAGCCAAGTCTGATAATACATGATGCATTCAATGCATTTATTAAAAACTAAGTATTAACAAATATCTTGTATGTTGTGCAAGAAATGTATGTGAAATACCATTTTACACAATTCTGTATTTCTGCAGAAAATCAAAACTAGTTTGTGGTGAAAGCAATTTGTACAACTAGGAATTTTAAAGTGTTGTGAAACTCAGTCTGCAAAATGGCACATCTTCAGTTCTGTGTTTAGTCTGATAATTCATCGGGTCATTGTGTAGCCTGGTGGGGTTGAATTTGCAGACTACTGGAATATTGCAACAGTCAATGGTTTAAATAATTATTTAGTACTTATCAAATTCAAAATTTTATTGCCTGGAGACACTTATATAAATGTATTTACCAGTTAGACTGAAAACTGTACAAAACCTTTTGAGATAAATTAGTGGAGAACCATGCCTTAACTCAGCCTGCCTTATAGACATACCACTTATTAGAAAACATGCTAGTACAGATTGTCCCTGGGTTTAGTTATTACTAGTCGTGCAGAGATCAATTCACCTCGTGAGGAGCACAGTTCAGACAGAGGAAAATGGTAGATTAACAAAAAATCCTTTTGCATATACAATAAAATGTTCACAATGTAATGCTTAAATAATGTAATGAATCTGTACCACTTGAAGGATTTTACGTAATTCTAGGCAGTCCAAGATCAGTAATATGGAGATGCTTTCAAATTCTAAGTCAGGACTGAATTAAATGGAATCCAAAACAAAGATATCTCACTGAGACTGTTCCATTAAAGCATTTAGATTTGAACTTTTGTCTAAACTGAGCTCTTATTTTTCTTGCTGGCTGAAAGCATTGTGAAAAGCATCTAAAAGATCATATACTTTGCAGGAACAGGTAGCTAATTAGAGTTAATTATCATAATCAAGAACAATTAATGCTACAAGTCAAAACAATAGGTAAGCAGTACTAATTTTTCCCTGAATTAGCCGTATAATCAAAACCTGTGTAAGCCATTCACGGAGTGTAGTAAGGATAAAAGCCGAATTTCTGTAAGTTTAAAAAACATTCATTCTCTATGTAAAAAATGTAAGCCAAAGTTGGACTCCTAATATTAGGAAGTAATCAGGTTTGTTCAGCACTCAGGTACTAAAGGGCTATTGCTGTTAAACTGTAAGTGAAACATAAATATATGTATAATATAAATCCTTAATGTCATTCAAAATATGAATGTGGCATTGAGTCTCATCTAGCACGATTTTTGATTGACAGTTCAAGCTAGAGTTACCAATTTGAAACAAAAGAAGGAGAAGAAAGAAAATCCAGATTGATGGAGCAATCTTGCTCCTATTCAAGTCAATGAAACACTCTCATTCAAGCATGATCAGGCTCCTTTTGTGCTATATACTAAGTACATCAGACTCTCCGTCTTTGTCCAAGGGGGTTTACCTGAAGACAAGGTGAAATTTAAAATTTCTCTTGATCATTAGACTTAAGTTGATGATCAATATAGTCATTATGATTGTGTTTGTATTATGAGTACAAGGGATTTTATCATCAATTAATTGTCTAAAACCTGAGGGTCTTTATTTTTTCCAGAAAATTTTCAAAATTCCAAACTGAATTGCATTATATTGTATTTTAAGTCCTTCATTATTTATTTTAGTGATACCTTTTTTGCTTACTATTACTCATTCTGAAATGAATAAAACTACCTTTTTATTAAAATATTTCCTGCAGTCTGCGTAAACAAACTTTTTCCACTTAAGCATGATTTTCTGGTTTAGTAGCAGTTTCACATTTCTCTCCCATAGAAAACTAGCTCCAAGCAGGTGCACGTTCTTATGAAAATTTCTTATATTATAAGGAAAAGATCGATTTATTATAACTGGATGCAAGTATGTACATACGGATGAAAAGAAATAAGAATGTAGGTAGGTTACAATTACCTGTATCTAAAACCATTATATGAGGAAGTTTTCTACTTTCTGCCTTCTAATATTAGAAAAAAAATGCGGTTCATCCTTCCCTCTTAGAAACTCATTAACAACCTTCCTGGTAAATGTTAAAACTCACTTCAGTATTTCTTACAATGTCTTCAGTTCTGCTTTGGGCATGCAAAGAATGGTGCCAGTTTGTACATCTAGTTCTTATTTAAACTAAACAGTACTAAAAATAGAAAGCACAACAAGGATACAAAGAACTACATGCCCTGATTAATCTGACCCAGTCAATATGCTCAGAGTGGAATTAAAATCATTTATTTTTAACATGTGTTTGATGTGTTTCTGTTATTTTAACAGAAAGGCTCAAGAAGGGGTTTTGTTCAAGGTTAAACTGTAACTTTACAGGCAGTTTCTCAGCCTTTTTCCTGCCGCCTTGGCAGTCGTCATAGCTTGCCATAACAAACCAAAGCCTTTGTACGAACAGGGTTAGGAGTAGGGGGTTGAATGTAGCAGGTAGACCCAAAACTGCAGATAAAGCATTTACCTATGTTCATTCTCTGTTCTTAAAGGTTTTAGTCTTTAAAATAATGAAATAATCCTAGAGGAAGTCAATTCTCTCCTCTAGCCAAGTGGACTTGCAGTTCAGCCCTCTTTTTTCCTCCTGCTATTTTTTTGCTACCTACTTGTTTCATAACCATTATTCAGCTGCATTACAACTGCTGCAGGAAGAGGTGAAGGGTTATAGTTGTGCCCTCCTTCCCTACTTTGCGTATTGATGGAAGACAAAAGAAGTTTGGGTCTAACTAGGCTGCAGAATTTTAAAGTAAATCATCACTCTGTGAGCAAATAACATATTAACAAGTAAGCTATGATGGCTGAGGTCAGATGGTAGCTGTACTAGGGAAATGAAAGTGCACACCTGCATCCCTAACTTAATACCTAAGCTATTGAGGGGAATGTGCTTTAGGATCTGCCTTTGGTTGGCACTTTTCTAATACAAAACCCTTTCCACCCTGACTTTTACGAAATTACAATTTTTTAACTGTTATTCTCTTCTCATGAACTGCATAACAAGTATGGAAGTCCAGCTTTCGTATTTGTACTTTCATCGTTAACACCAGGCACTGAGAAGTGAGACACTGAGGTGTGTATTTCACTTACTGGACACTGCATGCACTGCCTCCATGAAGACAGTAGCTCTGCTCTATACTTACTTTAGAACAGCTACCTATCTACTCAAGGAGGTATATGGATTCTTACATTAGGTGTAATGATGGTTGGGTTCACTAATGAGCAACAAGCTGAATTTTCATTGTCCAGCACTCTGAAGTGCTGTCATATTTTTCAAAGCTGTATGACATTGAAAGTCTTCTACCTGGACTTCCAGGAATACTCAGCAAAGAAAGCAGTCCTTTAATCACGATGCAATCTGCAACACAGGCTTCTCCCATGATTTGGTTCCATGCATAAATACCACAACTTCAAGCATTACCCACTTAAAGGGAAAATAGGTCATTATCCACATACACTGAAGTAAGGAAGAATTTGAGTTTCACTGCAGTTTTGGCACTGGGGTGAAGGTGAGACCTTAAAAATAGCAGACATTCCAGTACAAAAAGTGAAGCTCTCTTTCAAATTAAATTTGGAAACAGAGCTTCTGAGTAGTTGGAAAGAGGTCTTCAGCCCTTTCTCTAATGATTTAATTAATTTAAAATGCATAAAAATTCATAAAATTAAAATAATAAAATTTTATTCAAAACATTTATCAGTTTAAATTCATAAAATACATTTAGTAGAAAAATGCAAATCATACTATCTTAAGTATATTTATTTTCATACTTTGAGATTGATTCTAAGCTGGTATAGAATATTGTACTGACTTACCTGGGATAGCAGCTTAGACTCTGGCTAATATGTTTTGCTCCAAGTCTTTTAAAATTTGGACAAATCCTGTGAAGACTGGAGCACAAGTGTTTCCTATGCACACATAGTAGTGCTAAGAATCTCCTTTCAGGTGGGATCCAACTCTTGCACTGTGTAACAAATTACACAGCTGACCATTTGCTAGGCTAAGTTTTCTCTAAATTTATTTTAAGTATTAATAAACTGATTTGCTTTTCTGTAAATTAATACTAGTCAGATCTAGGAAAGTCTCAATCTCTAGATTTTTTTATTTTCAGGCATTCTTAACTCAAAAAGACATTTTGAAAGATTTGTAAGATTTATCATTTAGTTAAAATCCGTTGTGATATGAAGGAACTTGAATAATATATTTCAAGTGATTGGTTGTCATTAGGAAAGTATTAATAATTATTTTTTATAACTGTTATAACTACAGTCAAATAGAGTTCAGCAGCTCGGGTCACTCTCAAGTAGTCCCAGAGGGATTCAGGGCAGCTCAGTCAGCCTGGCAGCCCTGATAATTTGCCTGCTCTCACAGATGCTGCCTGGCTACACACAAGGTGGGACAGGCAGCACACAGACTGGCTTTGCTGCAGCACCCATGGCCACACGCTCTGGGCTGGACTACTGTACAGGGGAGCTGCACATTTTCCTAAGGAAGCCTGTGCTAGTTGATGTCAGACCCATGTCTTTATTTCCTCATGGGAAAGCCGTGGCCTCAACAAAACAACAGAAAAAACCCACTTTCCATTTCATTCTAACACTTGCTTTAGCTTAGAGGAAAGTTATGTTTGGAACAGATGGAGGAAGTTGTTCAGCTCACAGGAGCCCCACATTCCCTTCTTGATTTTTTCCTTCCCAGTTGTGAAGGACATCCTGTATTGAACGCAAACAACTCACCCTGTTTCTAATCCCAGAGGCTACAACAGACCTTTCTAATGGGTTGTTACTGCTAATTCACATTGATTACACTCTCTTTGAAAATTTTACCTTTTAACAAAGCATATTCACTTTCTAATGTAAAGGATATATAAGACCATAATCTTTCTTTAAAATATGTACTCAGTATTTATTTTATCAGCCCAGTCAGTGTTAGTTTAATTCCAAGAAATAAAATAGAAATCAGAATATTACTGAACCTTTTTGGGCCTAAAGTATCATATAGTAAAAATCATTTTAGTTTTTAACCACATATATACAGACATTTTACCCTACCAGACTGCTTGTATTCTTGCTTCTAGTGTGTAAACACAGAGCTGGAAAGACTTTCTGAGTCACTGAGTCCAGTTGCCTCTCACAACAGACATTGTTTCTTTACAGCTATTTTAAGATCTATCATGAGTGTGATTTTTTTCTATTGTTTAAACCTTTTAACACTGAAGAGTTCACATATTTTCTTCAGCCTTCATTTGGCTTGTTAGAAGAAAACACTCTTGAATCAGTTTGAAAGAAATTTTAATTTCCTCTGAGTAGCAAATTTCTTCATGTTTTTACTCCTCGGTGCTAAGGAGTACAAAAAATACTGATTTTAGTCTCTTTTGATAGTGGTCTAGCTCCTTCCAATCATTTTAATAGCCCAGTCATCCTACGAATGATAAAAATCTCCAGATCTATAACTCTCTCACTTCTTTTCAGATGATGTTATCCTTGCATATAACAGGAGTTTGTTACTAATTCCAAAATCAATGAACTTCCATTTTGCAATATTTCACCCCATTTCTAATATTTTAGTCCTTCACAGTCACTCAGTTATTCCCAGATGATATCTATAAACACCTTTTGCTTTGATGACTCAGATTTGCTCATCAGTCAATTTTACCCATGCTCTTTTTTTAGAGTATTTTTTCCTTCCTTTTTTAAAATGTAATTAACAGAAATAAACAGATCAGTCCCAAGATTTATACTTTAACTCCCACATAACCTCCACAGAACCCAGTAAGATTTTGTTGTCCTCTACAGTTCTTTATTCACCTTACAATTCTTGTCTTAATCCCTGCATTCTCTAGCTGAAGCAGTAATTTCCTATGTGGCACCATTTCAAATACTTTAGAAAATCTAGTTTATATTTCCCCTGTGTAGAAAAACAATCATTATCAGAAAGGATATCAAAGTAGGCAGCATGATCTGCCTTTAGCTAACCTTCTTACATTGTCTGCTATTTTATCACAATGTCTTTTTATTCTACTCTTTAAAAGCTAAAGCCTAGCATATTATTGCTACCAACCTCTCTCCCTTCTGTTTCACCCCTGCTCCTTTATACTAAGTCTTACATTTCCTTTCCTGTAGTCTTATGGCACTACCACTGACTTGATAGATTTCTTTAAAGTACCTATCCTTTCCACATTCATATCTCAGAGCTCAGTGTAGCCAAAGACTTTACTAATGAGTTCCCTTAATTTATTAAGGTTTGCCCTTTTGACACCCAAGCTCCCATTACAAACCTACTATAATTTAATTTAAACTGAATCAGTTCACAGTTGCTCAAACAGACATTATTTGTATTTTCAGACCTTTCTATGGCAATTTTATTTAGACTTGTTTTCATATAAAGTAGCATCACCTTTTGCTGGTTCAAGATTTAATGGGTAAAGAATGTAATAACAATTAAATCCAGAAAGTCTTGTCCCCGTTGTTGTAGCAAGATGTTACCTGCTCAAGCACACAGACTTTAAGACAGGAATTGAAAATGATGGGCACAACACTGGGGGTGTCCAACTCAGGGCTGAAATAATGTCAGAGTGAAAGGACTGATGTGGAAGGGGTTTGGAATAAGCAGACTATCAATGATGGTTTTTTCTCAAGGTATAACAGAAAGAGAGAAAATGCATTTGAGTCTGGAAGAGAAGCAGAAAGGACAAAGGCAACTTTGAGATTATTATTTTTTCCAGATTTTTTTTTCTGTCTTCTATGACTAGGCATATTGCTCCTAACTGTCTCCTTTTGGTCTTCTGTTCAAAACTGTTCAATCACAGCAGTTCTGGACTGACTTTACCAAACATCAGGGTGTTTCTCTAGAATGCTCCTACAGAGTCCCACTTGGGACTTTCTGATCCAGAAAGAGAGGTTTAAATTTAATATCCTGTAGTGGATTTTACTTATTTCGATTTGTCCAGTCAGCTTTTCAATCTGTGTACACTGATAGTAGTTGCAGCCTTCTGTTGCAAGGTATTTCACAGCTCAACTATGTTGCACAAAGAAATATTTCCTTTCCTTGAACATACACTGTCATAGTTGTATTTGATACCTAGGTTTGACACCTGTTAGTTCTTGCCTGGGAAGATACAGTGAGCCACCTCATTCTTACTGTCTTCCCAGCATCACTCGTAATTTTTTTGGATTATTTTATCTCTCTGTGGTCATCCTTTTTCTAGCATAAAGAGATCTCAGCTATTTTCTACTACAGAAAATATTCCATGTTCTTGAGTTTTGGTAAATATGTACTGCATTTAAAGAGGCATGTGTGAAACTTTAAAAGGAAAAGAAATAAAAAATATCTTTTGCTAAAGCCATGAAATATTACAGCCAATCTTTCTTCTTTTCTCAGTGAGCGAAAGGTTGTTTGAAGAATCTAATTATGATTAGTATTTTTTGTTACACTGTCATGTGTCCTCGTTACTGCTATCTAGGCGAGTTTGAAAACCTATGGCAGATCAGCTGTGTTTCTGGATGATGTAAAGAGAGACGCCTTGCAGGTGCAATACCTCTCTGCAAACAAATAGAATCGCAGTACCAGTTAAACACAACTAGCCTGTCCTCAGTGTCCACCTAAGATTAGAGATATTCTGGTTCACCAAAGCCAGCATAATCAAACCATTCTTTACCAGGCTCATCTTTTTTCAGCCTAAGACTTGTACCTCAACAGCACACAATAGTCACCACTGACATCAGGGAACTTAATACACCACCATTAATACCCAGAGTGTTTGCCCACCTGCATCTTTTAGAATTGTTGCAGTATTTTAATCCCAAACTACACCTTTTTCTTCGATGAAAACAACTCCATAACAGTGAAAAGACTCAGGAGAGTACAGAGCAAGAGCCCCCAGGAGAAGACCTGTGTAGCATTACATGAAAAATTCTCAGTACAAGTTTTTTACTGAGATGAAACTAAAGCGAACAAACAGGCAAATGGCCCCAAACATGTTATTTCATGCAACTGTGAGATCAGCTCCTAAGTGTTGTATACATGCAGAGTCCTGAACCTAAATCAAAACATTTACAAGATAATTTGCCTAGCCCTAGATTTCTGGCTATAGGTTAGGATCTGAGATACCAAGTGTATAAAATTAACACATGCATTTGAATAACAATATTAACACATGAAAACAAAATAGAAGCACACTTTACTGACACTGAACCGGTGAACTGCATTTGAAAGGCTACCCTATTCTTCAGTAGTACTATGCCAGAAAGAGAAGAGAGATGATGCCATATGAAGGACTTTGCTCACAGTAGCAGGGCAATTCTTAGACTGATGGAATAGAGCTAATTTTGAGTGTGGAATTTAACAAGAATGATTTGTTACCTTTTAGTCTAAAACATTCATTTGTTAAGTATGAGCAATAATTAGCTCACAGTACAGTTAGTACAATAACTTCCAGTAATTTTGGTCAGTTAAGCCCACATTTTGCTCATAATATTTAATAAAATATTAAAAACTGTGACTACTTTTATATCATCATCTTTAAAAACCACACTAAGTTATTTTAATCAATATACTTGTTTTAAGTAAAAGCCATTTAATCTTCTGACTTATACATTAACCTTCCATTAAGTATTAGTGAAGAAGTTAAATGCACCTTAGTCAATAATGCTAATGCAGGAATTGTTGTATTACCTATAGAGAAATGCGTATTCATATTATGTTAAAGTGGCTATCCTTAACGATTAGCTATTTTATGTCAGGAAAGTGATCATAAATTTGAAATATTCTGTAGGAAAATGAATTATAATGTTGAAACTAAGTTCTCTGTACTGTAATAATTCTGAAATGAGGTCATCTACTTCTCTTGGTCAGTGCTTTTTAAGGCAATGATATTGAAGTGATGAAGATACCCTTGATGATACTTTAACCTCACCTTGTGATTTCACATCTTGCTGGGTAATAAATGAGACTGGTAATTGAACTATACTAAACCAAAATATATGAATCTACCTGCAGGTATGTGGTAAAGTTGTTTTAGCATAAATTCTCTTATTAATAGCTCTGTTTCTACCTAGAAACCATAGAATCAGAGAATGGTTTCGGTTGGAAGTGACCTTCAAAGGTCATCTAGTCCAGCCCCCCTGCAATGAGCAGGGACGTCTTCAACCAGATCAGGTTGCTTAGAGCCCTGTCCACCCTGGCTTTGAATGTCTCCAGGGATGGGGCATCCAGCACCTCTCTGGGCAACCTGGGCCAGTGTTTCACCACCCTCATTGTAAAAAGTTTCTTACTTATATCTAGTCTGAAACACATCACAAAAATTAGCAAAATGCTACAATTGTACAGAAAGATTTCTCTAGAGGTTTAGCCTAAATTACAGTATCAAACTACTTGTTTATAGAGTTTGTTATGTAGGACTTTTTCCTACCTTTTTTTTCCCATAACAGACTTTCTTCTGAACCGCTTTGTCCTCCAAGGTACATTTTTACACTAATCTAACAAACTGCTTCCACAGTGGGATACTGCCTTTCCCATTGCTTTTGGCTGCACACTCCTGCTGTTTTCCTTCCGTCAGGTCTGGTATCTGCATGGATGTTAAGCGAGCATTCAGCTGACTGATCCAACACAAAACTTTTTTTTTTTTAAGAAAGTATAACTTTCTATTGGATCAGCCATCAAAATCCATTTGTCCTTTAGTTGCATGATAGCTAAAGGACAACAAGAGAGAAGAGAACCTGTGAATGGGAAAAACTGAGACAATGACTTGTCAGTAGTTAGTTGTTAGGTTAGCTTTGCTGTCATGCAAAATGCTACTTATATAATACATAGTGCAGGCCATCACGAAAAAAAGAGCAAAAATTTGCTTGGGTGCCCAACCAAGTGATCTACAAGTGTGTGCTGTAGTACAGACCATAACTTTTAAAACAGAAGGAGGAAAAAAAAAAAACAACACAAACAAAACCACAAAACCTATGTGGTGTACACTTGCAAATAAAAATTTTTTTTCCCCCGTGGTGTAGTGCTGTTTTTTCTCATCCTTTTCTGATTTTTGTTTCATTACTGTAAATTATTATTCCACTCACATTCACTTCTGTTTGTCCTTGCTGTATCGGTAGAGTACCTTGTGCTGACTTTACAAAAAATTGTGTCCACACATCCTTAAAGGTACATCTGGTGTCCTAAGGATGAAGTATATTTGAAATAAGCCAAGATCTCAAAGGTAGAATTTAACTGGTTATTGTATTGTTGAATTACAAACACAGATTGCATTCATATAGTAATATAATAATTCATATAACAACACTGAGAAGTCTCTCTTCTGAATTCTAAATAGAAAATCTTTTTTACATACTTCCAAATTTTGCGGGCCTTTTTTTTGTCTCTCACAGCCTGGTCCCACTTTTTTCTCAGTACATTCACATCTATACCTTTAACTAGGAAGAGATTCAAGTGATGATATGGGATACTCATGCAATGGCTAGACTATCGAAAGTACCTTCAAGCTCCTTCCAAAATACCAAGGTTTTCACTCAGTGTTCACTGAAACTGGACAAGTATTTCCAAACCTTCTTTACCCAAATACCTAGCATTTCCTTTTGTATGAAAGCTTATACCAATTCAAATGTCTGGAATGAGCATTGTTGAACTATATGTTCAAAGATGCACTTACTATCTATGCCCACTAGACAACAGCAGCTGTATGATGCTTAAAAATGACATTACTTTCTTAAAAAAGATACGATTTGCTTCTGAGATGTACTGACTAGACATTTCAATAGTGAGATAGTACTACGAAATACTCTGTCTTATTATAATTTTACTCTCTATTCTATATGGGGATAGTTAGGCACAGACCACTGAAATTGTTATGTTACTAACAACAGTTGAAAAAGAGAAGCATTGGATTCTCAGTATCTCATCAGCTACTTGGAATATACTACTTTGAAAGAAGTACATTGTTTTAAAAGGCAGTACATTGAAAATAACTTCTTAATACCAGTGTTACACAATCTTAAACTGTGGTTCTGAAAAAGCCATCATTTCTTTTTTAATCTGTAAAATCCATTATATATTGGAGGACTACAAGACAAAGAACATCTAACAAAAAGTTTTTTAAAAATCCCAAAATTTCTCATACTTGAAGAGTAACGTGACACTGTGATAAAACCTCCACTTTTCTATAATACTGAGATTTCTCTACTAACTCTGTATTAACTTAGAGTTAGCAGTTTTGACACCAAAGATGTAGTATTTGAATACCTGGGACAAATACACTTTTTACCAGATTATCAGCTTTTTGCTGATTCAGTTTATCACAGTTTGATTCCTTTGCTACAGTTCTTGTACTTCAAGTGTTTCTTTTGGTGCATTTCCTTCAACAGGTGAGAACATTCAGACTCAGGATGAATTACAAACAAACCATTATGTACTTCAGCTCTCTTCTTGCCCAGTTTCTAGCTTTTGATTTATGATCCATTCTCCTGACTCGTGGTCTAATGAATCTTCTAACTCTTAATCTTCTAGTAATACACATTTAAACTACATATCCTAATTAAGAGGTCTCAGACTTTGGGCACCCATTTCATCTTTTTTCCTAATTTCTCCGTGGGTGTTCTTCATAGTCCTTTTATAAGAGTCCCAGTTTAATTCCTTCAGTGTTTGTGTCCAAGTTCTTTTTACGCATCTCGCCTCATAAAAATCTTCCATGTCTTCATGTTCAGGAACTCTCTCTCCCACAGGTGTTTCTTCAGAGTTCATGATATATGATGATATATGCATCAGTGCATGATACCACTGTATACGCCTTTTCCCTTCCTTTTAGTTTGCTCATTTTCCCCATCATGAGGTCTCCCACTGCAGTCTTTTGTTGCATATAGTTTTATTTCATATAGGAACATATCCAACTCCTGTCATAATGGACAACTTGTTGATAACAGTTTTCGTCTGTAGAGTCCACAGAGTAGACATCTGTCTCTCCTACCACCACCACATGTTGCAAAGCATTTCCTTGCAACCAATAATATGTGTGAATGTTGTTATGAAAGCCAAAAGCCACAATTTCTCACATATGACAGAAAACAATCAGAACATTCAAGGGAACAGATAACATCTCTTATCCCTTCAATAGCGGGAAATTAGCTACGTTAAATGCCCATGTGATCCTATGTTGTACAGCACGAGGCACAAAACAGCAGAGTGAAAAATACAATCTTTTTCTATAAGTCTGAATTAGGAAAAATTCAGTCCTGGGGATTTGATTTAATCCTGAACCTATAAAAAAAAAAAACAAATCAGACTGGTAGACTTTTCTCTCTCAGAATCCACTTCCCATTAACTGCCTTCCCTGATGCTCCCAAATTCTCCAGCTTTACCAGTAATCTCTTTTCTTACTCTCCCCAGTACTCAAGACCCTAGCAGAAAAGATACCTTTGGCTTCTTCCCCTGCTTCACCCCACTCATCCAGTCCTTTAAATCTTACTTTTTTCTTTTTCTTTTCACATTTTTGAGGCATATTTAGTTTTTCTGTCCCTACAATCCAGTCTTCTCTCTGGGTCTTCATTCATATCTTAAAAAATCAAACATAATTCACTTTGGCTTTCTCACAGCAAAATTTGAGTATACTTCAACTCCTGAAAATAAGTGTATATTCTTGGTCTATTAGCTGAATTATTTTAACCAGAATCTCTGTCCTCTCTTCTAAAATATATAAAATTTAAGAATATTTTATTCCCACATTTGAATATTAATTTGAATAGTAACGTACCTTCCACTTGCTTGAAGTCGGTCTTACCTTTTGACTTATCATTTATTCCAACCTCAAAACTTCAATTGCTTACTTGCTTAATTTTTCCGCCATATCATTTTTCAACTACTATGTATGTCGTCTGCATGATATTTATAGTACTTTCTTTGGTCCAGTGGCTGGGTAACAATTACTTCAATAACAGTGCCTACAAGAAATGAATTTAATATTAAAGTAGTTATAGCTGTGGTGATCTTACCTTAAAAAAAAAAAAACAAACTAGGCAAATAAAGACTTGGCCTCTTCCTATAACTACATCAGTGAATGGAGTTGAGAGTGAAGGCCAAGTTTTCAAGAACATGAGGACATGTGTCCCTTAAAGCTCATCTGCTTATTGTTTTTCTCTATTCTAAGTTTAAAAGGAGCACTTGTGTGCTTTCAGCTAACTCCTACTAAACATTTTTTAAATATGCATGTGATTGACATGATCTGATATGTGAGTTTACTTACTACAAAGCAATGTACCCCACAAAACTACTATAGGTAGTTTTTTTAAAGTGACCTTGACAAAGTGCCACGATAACAAGATTGTGTAGCTTTGCTGGAATCTTCTCTCTCTTATTGTTGTTGTTGCTGCTGCTTGTTGTTTGTTGTTGTTGTTGTTGTGGGGGAAAAGAAATAAGTATGAAGAGGTAGAAGGTGCTGCTTATTTTAAATTGGTGTTTACAATATATTAAATGTCATTGAAATTTAGATCAAGAGATACATTTTTTCAGGAAAAATAATGTAAGATGTTTATTTTTTCATTCCAGTCTGATGAGACAAATTTTCATGTCATTCAGAATTGCACAGCTGTTTGTGTCCGAAAACTGTCATAAGTTTACACCAACATACCTTGAAATGGATGAACCCAAACTCCGTCTTGGAACGGAATGTCTTAATATAGATTTACCTTGATACATTCTAGAGGTTAAACCTTTCTAAATGATAGGTAGCAAAAAAGTCCCAATGTAATCTTACTGATGTTCAAATACTTTCAATTCTTGCTAGTGCCAGTCCAGAGAAGGAACAGCAATAAAGGAGTGAAAACCAACACAAGCAGTTGGTTAAACCATTTATAAATACCTTCTCCAGAGCCTCTCCAAGTGCCAGGCTTCCCATGACCACTTTTCTGACTCTGAATTTTGTGGTTGTCTAACCTGGAGAGGTGGACCTTACTGTCAAAATCCTGAATATTCATCTTTAGTGTAATTCCTTCCCCTTTGTATATTTTTGGCATTACTTCATTGACATGCTTTTCATGAGTTCTGGCAACATTTCATAAGATACCAAAATAAAATTTGAGATGTCTTAATTTAACTTTCAGTGTACATTTTGGGTGTATTTCTTACGTAGTATTATAAGTTTTCTAAAGGTATCCAGTCTTGTCAAGTCAACAGGCTGCCTCAAAAGTGAGTGGATTCATCCCATCTGTCTTAGACACCTGTTTCAAGGCTAGCTTAAGCACCCTTTGGAGGTACACAATTACAACTGGCACGCTATGAAAAATGTGAAATAATAGAAAACACGGAAAAATACATCAAAAGTAATGTTTTGAAAATATATGTTGGAACTCTAAAGTAAGAGAGATCCTTATCAGAATCAAAATAATTTCAAAGAATCTAACTCAAATTAAAAATCATAAACAAAAATTGAAATATAAATTGTATAATCACAGTGTTTTAAATTTTGTCCAATTTAAGGATATGGATAAAAAATTCACCCAAGACAGCAAATGTCACTAAAGAGCTAGGAATAGTTTCTACTTGCCCAATGTTGTAGATTTTTAAAGATTTTTATTCTCTTCTGATATTTTCTCCAAAGTAATGGTTATTTTTATTCTCTGGGAACAGAACTAAATACAAAGATAGGAATGGCAGAGAAAATTTGTTTATGAATTCAACTAATGAGATGTAAAGTATGTGATGTGAATGGAAATTTTTTCTGCATCTCCATGCATCATTGTAAAATTGCTGGCAAAACAATTATAATCCTGAAACTGAATGAAAGCATGGCATAAGCAGTTCAGCTTCCTCAAATCTTGCATTTTCTATACAGATATGGTCAAAAAATATAATGTATTTTTATTTTATTCACAAACATTTTCTCCTTTTGATTTTTTCCCTAGCCTCCGCCTCCTAAGTAGGCTTTTGTTGTTAGTGTCTTTAAAGCAGTTTGCTAATATGGAATTCCAATAGCTCAAATAACTGTCTGTTTCCATTTCATTTTGATTGATTTAATGGATGATCTAAAGAAATAATTTTCTATGTATGCCATAGTATTAAGGTGAAGACAAAGGCACTATTCAACTTTCATAAAATCAGTTGATGTGCCAGATGTAAAATCGATTAACTCTGGTGAAGTATAGCCTTGTATTTTAACAACTGCACTATGAAAATTGCTTGATACAGTTTTCCTTCCCAGCAAGCTGAGCCTGGCCAATGTTTGTGTTTCAACAAAGTGTTAATAATAAAGTTATAAAACTCAAATGATGAGGGAATCCCCAGAAGTTTGGAGTTGAGACAAATATTTGAAGGGTCAGATGTTTATTGCTCTTCTCCAGTTTAAAGAAACCTTACTTGGATTAACAGCTCACCATTTCCACATGGCTTAAATTTCCATGAAGCATCTTCATCGTTCACCTTTTATGTTATTTTCTGTTCTTTCAAAATTTGAGGGTGGAAAATCTCATGCTAACATCATACCTCTCAAAATCAGCGTATGAACAGCTTAGTACTTTGATTGCACATTCCCTGTCATTCTTTCATATTCTTTAAGGAAACAGTTATTGCTTGCTGCATTATTAAATTGACTTTTTTGTGGTTCAAGTTTATTGCAAGTATTTCTATTAGAAGGAAAATGACACTGAATCCAGCATAACAACATTTTCTGAATTACAAATTGTTTCATTTGATCATAATTTTCTTATCTGTAAAATGTCTGGATCTGAAATATTTTGAAAGAATATCAGTAATAACAGTCATCATCTCCTCCTACTTGCATGTTCGTACTGTACGATTACCTTGTATGTTTTATATATAAAATGTATGATTTTCAGGCCCTAGTTCAATAAGTCTAACCTGAAGGCTGTGAATTTTCCTACCGCAGATAATGGAGAGCATTAATGTTCTTGTGTTCTTAAAGACGAGTACCTTCATGGACCCTTCCTTGAACTTTACTCCCATTGAAATCATACTGTTGATTTCAGGGAGAGCAAAAGCAGGTTTATTAGCTGGGAGTGCCACAGTGGAAACAAATGCACTTGCTTTTGCTAAAATAAGCAGAAAGCGAAAATGTTTGCAGATCTGTAACATTTCTTGTAGATAAGTCTTTAGAAAGTTGATTGGCAGTGATAGAATTATTGATTTTGCTTTTCTTTTATGAAAGAGAACAGGCTTCTGGGCGGAAAAGCATGAATTATGCCCAGGTTTTTTCCCTTCTATGGTACACATTGCAAATACCATTGATACCCAGAAAAGGATTGTCTGCATTGCCTGTGTTCTGTAAATGAATTAAAATAGATAACAAAATGGAGATTATAACTCTCTCTTTGGGAAATAAGGCAAATTATTCTCATCTGAATTTTAACATAAGAAAATATATTGTGCTTTTAATCATGTGTAAAGATACTAGGATGAACTTGTTAAAAAATTAATGTGAACATGTTTAATGGAATGCAGCTTATATATTTTCTCGTAAAATAGTAAAGTTTCATTTTTCCTAATAGCAGTCTATATTATGTCATAAGAGAAGCAGGAGCCAATCTTTTTTTAAAAAACTGAGGTATTTCTGGAGAGTTCTTCGGGCATTTTAGTCAACAGATCTATGAAGAAAATACTCTCATCATCCTGCAAGTCTCACAGAGATGCAAGAAGCATTCCTTTCTGGAAAATAATAATTCCTCCTTTTTTATTTAAAATTAGAAGAAAGACATCCACTGACAATGTTGAGTTATCTTGTACCAAGGGCTTTTACAAAACTGCAATTCAAACTTCTGCGTGACCATTTGTCCTATCTACATTTAGACAATTAGCCTCTAGGCAAATTGAAATTTCACCTGGCATACCTCATTCTTCCTTATCATTTTGGTTGCAATGAGAAATACTTTCTTCAGTGCAAGAAATACCTTATTTATTCCAAGAAATACTTCCCAATGATATTTTTTCAAAATTAGCAACTTTTTTGTGCACAATGTGTTTGATAGTTTAAAACTGATAAAACTTTAAATATTTTTTTTCTCAATGTCTGCAGTCAGCAGATACTGCTGTGATATGAGATCAGCACATTATGGTTATTAAGGATGATTCGGAATACAAAACACTCCAAAAAGTCAGACCACACTTTTTAATTTTTTTTTTAACCCCAAAAAAAGAAGTCTTACTGTTGAATTTGGAATCTATATAAATAGATGAATCTTTACACTCTGCAAAGTGATGGTGAATCATCTTACAGATTTCTTCCAGCAATTTAAGAGTCCTTACATACAGAAATAGACTTCTCATTTACTTCAATGGGACCACAAAAGACCAGTCAGCTTTTGCAATTTTACTGTAAATTTTGTTTTAAAAATGAAACTGTGTCTCTGTCCATGGCAAGGGGTTTGGTATAGATGATCTTAAAAAGTCCTTTCCAGTCTAAACCATTATATGATTCTACGTGTATTAATGCATGTATATTTTTTATTGCTAATGTATAGCTAATGTATCTGCTTTAGAATTGTTATGGAGTTGGTATACGAAAAAAATCTAGAATTGTCACAAACATGTAAATTTAGTCTCAATATGGTCTTGTTGTTTGTGTGTTGATTGCATAGACATTATTTAACAGGTTATATTTATTGATTGTATTAGAATTCCTTGTTTCTACAACAAATAACTGGTGTTCAGAATGTCTAAATACTTTATTATAATGTATGATGGTATGTAAATATTTCAGTTTTCAGTATTATATGTCATAATTCCACGGTGAATCAAGTAAAATGGTATGGTTTTGTATGCTTCATATTATAGAATTGAGAAATTATCCAGATAATAAGGAATGGTGCCTTTAATGGGGTAATCAATAATAACACCAAAAGTTGTATTGATTTTTCTTGAACAATCAGCTGCAGCTTCTACATATTTCTCATACTAATAAAACTGTTTCACTGTGTACAAAATGAAAGAAGCAGTTAATTTTTTTTCTTGTGTAATATTGATGTATGCTAAAAATAGAATAGAACTGCACCTACAAGTGAATCAATTTCTCAGACTAAATCTTAATTAAAGAGCGTGTGGACATGAGTTCTGTGTGCTGATGTCATGCATACTTCTTCATCAGAAGAGCTTAGACATAGAACTGTTACGTGTCTATACACATTTATATTTTCTTTTAATATATCAACTTTTTTATCTTTTTTTCTTTTTCAGGATAGGCAAATCAAAATGACACATTATCATTAAAACTACTTGGGAGGATGGAGGGATTTCACATTTTTTGCAGAGTGACAAGAAATAGGGAAATGACCTGAATGTATGCAATGCTTAAATGTTGTCAGATATTCATCATATTTATATGCTTTGCCTGCCTCTCTGTTCACGGTGATTTAATACTACATTAAAGTAGAACCTGGGAGGACATCATAAACAGCTCTTGTTTAAAGGGCATTGTGAAGGAGAGCCTTTAATCTGATTGATGAAATAAATGGAAAGTAATCTATCCTCTATTCAACAGCTTGTTGATGATATGAAAGAATTCCTACTCAAGCAAGCAAAGCTTTAAAGAGAAAGACCTCTTTCATCCTGTCAGCCTCTCATTTTTAGAAAAAGTTAAGTTTTTCATCATGGTTCAGGGGAGTTCTTGTAAAACGTTCATTGAAAATTTAAGAGCAATTACAGTGTCAGACAGCTAGAAAAATTGCTTTTACTGAGTGAGAGTTCTCTGACAGATGCATTGTGGGAGAATTGATTCTTTCTAAGGGATAAGTGAGTTGTCATTGTTAGTCTCTTCTCATGACATCTAGCTAGATGTCATCTGCTTTGTAACAGAAGATTTGAATCAGACAACTGTACTCAACACTAGACAGTGTCTAGATTAGTTCAGCAAAGAAATAAGCCTGTACTCTGCATGACATCAACTGGGCTTTTAAAGATTATGGATTAGCAAGGGTTTGAGAAAAAAAGTTTGAAAAATCAAAAACAAAGCTTTATAGCCACTTCAGAAAGCCTGGATGTTTAACCTGTAAGGAAGTCTGTCAAATCCTTGAGGAAACCACATAGAGAAAGATCAATAGAATACCGACTGGCTCCATTAGCTTGATGTAAAAAGGGGAAGAGGGAAACCAGCTCTTCCTCACGAGAAGCTACATTATTCCAGGGATTAAGCGGGATCAGTTCTCTTGCAGAAAAGAAGACGAGAAAAAAGAATGAAGATTCTTGGTGGGCCAGAACTGGAGTGAAAGGGCTTGTCAGGTAATCTAACTGATGATAAAGAGAGTAGTTTATTGAATAGGAGGTGTCTCTAATTAGGTGTTCATTAGCATAAGGGTAGGTGCCAATTCTAATCTTGAGTTCGCTGCAGAAAATAGGTTGTCATTCACTCTGCAATCTCTGAGATAACTTCTTCATAGTATATGCTTGCTGAATCCAGTTCTGATTTTTATGTGTTTTTTCTGTTTGGATTGCAGAGGTACATTCAGTGTGTAAGAATGTCTTTGGCATTTTCTTGAAATAGCACCATCAGATTCATTAAGTATTCACAGAATTGAAATGTTATATTGTTTGAATATATTGTGTATGTATGTGGTATAAAAAAGGATGTGTCATTTTAAACACAATAATATTTCAGTCTGAAATCCTCATTTCATCTTTTGCATATGATTTGAATCTAACCTTAGTTAAACAAAAAGAAAATGCAGATATCCATACTTATATTCACTAGTAAGTATCAAATTATTATGAAAAAATTCAGGTTAAATATTCTCCACATCAAGATCAGATCAGTACTTTCTACACCTGTTCAAATTTCAGTAATATTTTTGTGGCCAGGGTTTAGTCAACATCAAATTTTTATGTAGATTTTTACAACTTATTCTGTGTACTTCACATAGTTCGAGGAATGTATACAGACTTTAATTTAAATACTGAGTATTTCATTTAGTTGCTCAGGAATTAAACAGTGATGTATTTGTAGTTCTTCATATGTTTAATTACTTAATACTTTAATAGAAGAATATTAGCAGTTAAATAACCTTGTGCTCTTTGGATGGATTTTATTTACTGTTATGTATCTTTTTAAAGGTTCAGTAGGAATGGCCTTGTCATTTTGACTTGAAATAAGCGTATTTTTTCAGCTTTGGGAAGAAAAGGCCTCAACTAAACTGTCTTTCCTTTCCTTAACATATTTAGAACATCTTAAGAGTTTATGTGCCATTAAAACATATTTTTGAAGCTGTGGAAATGCAAACTGTCAGGACAATGTTTTCAAGAAGTCCCCGATTCTAAAAATCACTGACCTGTGTTAGTTTCAATACCTTTCCTAGCATTTTTTACCATTAAGATTCAATAGATCTCTTTATCAATGTCTGCAAGGCATTTGGATGAATCAATAATGATGATGAAAAGCAAGCTGTGATTCTATGGAAAAAAGTGCTGCTGAATAGAGCAACATACAAAATGGATACAACTTCTTCATAGTTTTCCTTTCAGTATCCTAATGTCTTTTATTTTCACCTGAATTAGCGAAATGCCCTTAGATACCTTGCTAAAAATGTGTTTTGCTGTGCTCTGATCTTCTGACACATTATATTGCTAAATATACAGGAGGGCACATTACTCAGAATACCTGAATCTTTGCCAAACTACAAAATATGAGGTTTTTATTTGTGTTTATTAGTAAAAAATTTTTCAAAGTGTTTTCTTGACTGAAATTTATTTCTGCAACTGTTAGACCTGTAAATAATATATGTGGGAACAAATCATAGCAAATATTCAAAAAGGGCATGTATTTGTAAGTAATATATAAATCAGCTGTCTTTTTCAGTTTCAATTTTACCTTAAGGAAAACCAGGTGACAATTTAGTTTTGCGATATGTAGTAAATTATATACAATACTGTAAGTAAACTCATTTACTGATTGACATCAATATGACACAATGTTCAGTAAAGCTAATGGGACTCTCCACTGATTTCACTGCTTTTTGAATGAGTCGAAATCTGAAAACCATATATGGTATTATTTCTAAGCACTGCTTTTTCTTCCTCACTCCAGTTTTGTTGTAGTTGGAAGGAGAGAGGAGTTGTTTTGAGTGTTGGGTTTGGAGTGTTTTTAAGAAAAATGTCCCTGGTTTTTTTTGCTGCAAATTTCTAATTCAAAAGAAGGTCGTGACAGGTACGGATTTTAAAATCTGTAAATATAGCAGACTAGAAATGGAGGCTACTTGCGTATAAATTCTGTATTTCAAAGGCTGTTGATTTTTTGTTTCATTGAGACAACCACCTATTTCTTCTAAACATATTTCCTGTAAAAATGAAGGGTAATATGGCCTGTGAAATAACGTATTTACAAATATAATGCATAGTCTTTGGGGAATTATAGCCAAGAAATTATTTCTCTTACTTACTTATTTTTCTTATTTACTGAGAATTGCAGCTGCAGAGTCTCAACTTTGGGAACATTGCTCAGAGGAAAGGTTTAAGATGAAGTACTGGTTTGGTTTTTGTTTTTTGGGTTTTTTTAAAGTGATTTAAAAAACTAATACGCATTCTCCAGTTCATGACAGTACATTTTTAATCACTTATTTCTCAGGAGGTTTTTGGTTTCTTATTGATCTTGTTTGGGAGCAGATTCTTGATAAGTCACAATAACCAAAGTTTTTATTTATTTTGTCAGACTTTCTTTTTGACAGGGTTATAGTAATATTTCTTTACTTCACATAGCAGTTTCACTGCTAATACCTAGATGGACTTAATATTTCCTTTCAGAGTTTGTTGCAGTCATGGTATTTGTTTTCATGTATTACTGTGTTATACAATTAGTGAAATTATTTACTCTATAGCTATCAAGGAGTCATCAAATACTGCAGTAGAAACACTAACTTTTGAAAAGCAGTCTCTCTGTGTGTGCATAACTGCTAAGACACAAAAGGAAGTTTATGAAATAGTTAAAGTTAGAATATATGGTTTCATTCTGGTATTTAGCTGCCAAAGTTGAATGTGATGGAAGGCATCTGCGGTTGTGTTTGTGTAAGGTTGTCTTTAGTGGCAGAGTGTATTATCTAGTGTCACTTTATGAAACTTCCAGTGGTCCAGCCTTTTTCTTTTCCAGTATGTGTGTAAGAATTACTTTAATCTTTTTTTCTTTATGAGAAAAGATAAATATTATCTGCTGTATATACCTGATGAAACACTTATCTTTTTGATAATTAATGAACCCATTTTAAGTCCATGTTATGCTATCCATCTTTTGTGGTACTGAAATGGATGACAGTGTGATTATGTCTTTGAAAGATAAGTAAATGTGTGTGCTCTTAGATCATCAGGCTTTTAAAATACCAGAAAAGTAAAAGTACAGCAAAACTGGGAGTATTTCTTAATCTTGACTTACAATACAGTGGTTTCTGTGCTTTTATTTGTCAATGTACATTTTATTGCACTACATACACACTTCAGATTTCACAGGGCTCTGCAAATGATTGCATTTTTTTATGTTCCATTTATGCCTTTCCCCTGCATATTGACAAAATAATAAATATGCAATATATTGACTATTACATGATTGAACATTGATTTTTATACATACGACATAAAAGTGTTAGGAAGCAAAGAATAATGTTATGCTTTACATGAGAATGCTCAATACCAGTACAAGTCAAGTTAAGCTTTGAATTATATTCCAATATTCTTGTCAATATAAACTGTCTTACAAAGACACATTTAGAATGATAATTGATGGATTTCTCCAAATACCTTTGTCATTGAAGAAAAGTATATACTTTGAATTTCATTGTTGTAAAAGTATATTTTTAAGAAGTCAAACAGATCCTCTTAAGTGTCTTAAATGGTATAATTTTGGTCGTCTGTGTTACAATATGGAATAATGTTCAATTATCTCGTTTATCATGGCTTCTGAAACAGCTTACACTGTAAATTCTATTTATTAAGGGCAAAATTATACTGTCAGATTCACATGTGCTTATCTCTGAAAAGTGACTTACAGACAACGTTTTACCCTTTTAGAGGAGAAAAAAAGAATGCAAATGGGTAAAGGTCAGTGGATCTCTGGACACTTGTGTCGTGCATGCTGTTTTATTCTCCTGTACGTCACCTATATGCACCAGTAAAAAACCTGCTGCAGCTTGGAGGCAGTATATCGCTACATGTGGGCAGCGAATTTAAACTCGAGTCAATCCGGGGTCATTTGTTTTGGAGTTATGGCTGCATGTGAATTTTCTGGCTCCACATTTCCATCAAACAAAAACCCATGGGTCAGAAGGTTGTTTTGTTCTAAGATTAGCTAAATCCAAAGTAAAGGACTATGTTTAATATGGAAAAAAAGAAGAAAAAAAAGTCTTAAATGACCTGCAGCTCTCTAGGAAGTTAAGGAATAATTTTTTCCTAAGGCTTCTCCATCGACTTTTATTTTCTGATTTTTCTTCTCATCTGCACTTGAGAGAGTGTCAGAACATCTTATCTGAAGGTATTTGGGACCTTTCAAATCCAGATGAGTCTAATTTGTCTTGACTCCTGGCTGCTCATCAGAAAGATAATGCTTAACTACAGATATTTCATGATCATAGGTATTGCTATGTTAATCATGAGAAGGGATAAGTAGGAAACACTTGAAGTTACAATAATCTTTGTTTAGATCCATACATTTTAGTGAAATAGGAATGGTGCTGAACAATCATAGTCAATTCTAAATAATATTAGCAAAGAAGGAATGAAACTAAACCTTTGTTCATTAACACAAATTCCTTTCAAAGTTTTAACTTTGTTTACTTAATTCCTTAACCCATTAAAAATCAAAGTAGTGCATTATTTAGCTAACCATTAGACAGAAACACCTGTATGTGCCAGTGGTTGTTTCTTCCCTAAGATACAACTATGGTATTTGAAAAAACAATAGACTATTTATTTCAATTCCATAAATTCATTTCCAAGAAATTAGACTATGTGAGAAAAGTCAGTTAAATAAATAAAGATTTGGATATGTATGAATGTTAATGGTTATGAATTGTAGTTTTTATGAAAATTAGCTAGTATGTCCTTCACTAATTTTGGCCAAGTTAGCTGTTCAAGTTGCTTCATGTACTCTGAATTAATGACATCCTTAAAAGGTGGAGTAACCTGACCAGGATTTAACAAAACCAGCAAATCATTTATTTATTTTATTTCCTCCACCAAACAGGTCTGTTTTGGATAACACATTATAGTCATTAATCTTTTCCATTAGTTTCTATTAGAAATCACTTGTAGAATACACATAGTCTCTGGAGGTCTAGGGTATCTAAATTTTAAACTCAAATGGTCAGAGTCTGGTGGTTATTTTCTATATAATCCACTAGCAGAATAACTAGTCCATCTATAGATTGACAAGTACTTTCTTACAGAATCACGTGCACTAATTTGCAAAGTAAGCAATTGCCAAAAATGCAAATTATTCATATTTGTTAAGCATATTGTGTCTTAAAGGGTCAATATATTGTAACCTTAAATCTCTTGAAGTGCAATCTGTGGCCACCTCCATTGTGGTGTACTATTTTCAAAATACAATTTTGAAATTTTATTACAATGCATAGTCCTCTCACTCTTCTGAACTAGGAAAATCTTCTTGTCATAGCCGTTGCCCACAGCACTGGAAATCAAAGTTCAGTTATTGACTGTATTACAATATAGTTACATGATGTCATGCCAGGCATCAGTCTAAGAAAGCTTAGGCCACTAGCCATTATTCAAAACAGTAAACAAACAAAAATTCCTTTGCACAGATTTTGCGAGTAGGTATACATATTCCCAGGTGCTTGCATTTTGCTTAAATATAGGGGGTTTTAGCACAAGCTATCTCTTACTATGTACATGTAAGTCATCTAAAGCAACAGCTTGCCTTATGTATTACTTTTACGATTATGCAGTTACTCTAATGTTAAATAGTATCATAAAAATATGTATTAACATGAAAATCTGAAGCAGATTCATGCATCATATATACACATTTTCAAAATATTCTGAAGTACTGTTCCGTGCACAACTTTGTTCACAGATGACAAATCTTTTGCTGGCAAAATATAAAAGTCTGTGATACTCAAATGTGATAAAAGGTATTAGGGACATGAGTTATGCATCTATTTCAAAAACAAGAATATCTCACATCATTTATATATAGAGTGAACAAAAGTGTCCATAGCAAAGATCAATATCAGAAACTGGATAATACACTAAACATCTACATAAGTACAATAGCAGCATAAAAGTTTAAAAAACAGTAGTCCAGTGAGATGCTAGGCTACAGCATTGTGGTCATTAAATAAGGAACTCCTTTTCAGCTGTTAGGCACTCTCCTTGAGTGCTTTGGTTACTGCTTCGAGTCACACAAGAGTCTTTCACTGTCTAATGCTACACTTGTTGCAATGCTACGTACAGCTCCAAATTACAATTGTATATTTCTACCATTTTAATAGCAAAAACAAAGTGGAAAAAGGAATAAGGTGGGCTTCCAGGAAAATTAATTACAGTATTTTAATGAAACAAATAGGGGCAGGACAGAATAGCAACCAGAGGAAAGCATTTTTGCTGTGTATATGATAGCAACTACAGTTTTTTGATATATCTTTTGAGAAAACAAAATTTAAAGTGTACATCACCAAAAAAAAAAAAAAAAAAAGCATCACTTAGTAGTTTTGACCTTATTGGAAACTTTGTGTGTTTATCTATGATTACAAATAGTGTCCTGCTCGACATGGATGTTTCTGAATACCAGAAAGTTCCTATCCTTGTTCCAGTTAAAATTGCAAATTTCTTTCAAAAGCCTGTGTAGAAGTACCTTGATTTCCATTTTAGTTCACTTGTCAAAAGCAAAGAGAGCATTGCCATTGTTGTACTTCAAGGATGTGAGGTGACACATCTGACAAGCAGAAATAGATTGGAAGTAAGTCCATTAATATATCTAAAATCATTTTGTAAGTGATCATTTTTAATATACACGAGGGAGTTACACCTACACATCCAGGAAAGAATATACTCGCTTTGAATGTGGCTCATGTCCCCCTCCACTGCATATAATTAAGTCCTTTCTGGTTTAAATAATTTTTCCTGCAACTTTTTCTCCATGCTTGGGATATTTTAAAGCTCAGTCTAGCAAAGACTTTTGAATAATACTACTTATCCTTTGAGAAAAATTATGTTTAAAAATAACATAATATCTGACACTGAACGCTGCCATAGTACAGTCTAGTAGATTATTCTCTGGTCCAAAAGTCATGAATTCTCAACAAAAATCTTGATCTCTTCAGTGGAGAAAATCCTGTTCCTGTTTTGTGCCTCATCCGATGTACAACTTTGATCAAGTCACTTCATCCCTTTTCTATTCTATTTAGACTATAAGCTTTCGGGGAAAGAGATTGTCTCTGACTGTGAGTTTTACAAGGGCATCTCCAACAGTGCTATAATAGCAATTACAGCTTCATTTAAACATAACACTATAATAACAATAATCAATAAGAATAAAAAATAATCTGAGTAAGCCCTGAACCCAAAAGGAAGAAAATCACCTGCCTTTAGATGTCCAGAGCTTTGCATTGGCAGTGAACCCATATTGACACATGCTGTCTCATGGTAATGAGTGAAAAGAAAGAGATGGAATTTGTCCCTATCCATTTAACAGAAATGTGAAGATAAACGTGGCTTTACACCAAAATTGTTGCACTTCTATATAGAACAGCTTTCTTTGCTATATAAAATCCTGTAGCTAAGAATTAATTAATCTTCTATATTCTGCATTTTAAATGGGCTTTGTATTGATTTCTATTGCTGTTTGAAAAAAGCATTTGTAGAATAGCAGATTAAAGAAAGACAAATGTGGTGTGAGCAGGACTATTAAACATGGTGAAAATATCCTGATCTGTCCGTTACCATTCCTAGTAAAAATGACAGCATTGTCTCCCTGGAAGTTCTTGCCCAGCTCCTTTATGAAATTGTTTGTGCTAACTTCTCTTGTTGACCTTGGAAATTTACTACATGCATTAATAGGTCCTCATGCAAAGAAATTACTCCCAAAGGCTTTATTTTCTGACTTTTCTATACCTTGACTTTGTTGCCCTTTTATTTCCTTTTCTACTGTCCAAAAGACTTTATGTCCTCTTGTTAACCCTTTCTTTCAACATAAATTATGCTACATATTAAACATAGGTTAAAAATTATTAATGTAACTGTATCAATTACTGAGAAAAAGGAAATGCCAGAATTTTCTGTAAAACCTTTGGTTAACCTCTCAGTATACATGCATAACAGTGCAGTCCTTAGTTTAATTATCACATTCTAATTTTTTAAGAAATGTGAGACCTTTTGCTGTGCAACACTGACAAGCCTCAGTAAATGAAAACGTGGTCAGTATTTTGTTTTATCCTCATTGCTTATGTATGATCCTAAGAAATATTTCCAGTGTTCAAATTCTGTTTTTAAGATAGAGCTTTTCAAACTGAAAATGTCTGGAGGTCATCTGGTCCAGACACCCTGATCAAGAAGGGTCCCCTAGAGCTGGTTGCCCAGGACTGTGTCCAGATATCTTTTGGATATGTCCATGGATGGAGACTCCACAAACTCCCTGGGCAACCTATTTCCATGCCCAGTCATCCTCACAGTAAAAAAGTGTTTCCTGATGCTCAGAGGGAACCTCCTGTGTTTCAGTCTGCACCTGTTGCCCCTTGTGCTGTCACTGGACGTCAATGGAAAGAGCTGGCTCCACCATCTTTGCACCATCCTTTCAGTCGTTCATACACATCAATGAGATCCATCCTGAGCTTCCTCTTCTTCAGGCTAACAAGCCCCAGTTCTCTCAGTCTTTCCTGATAGAAAAAGTACTCCAGTGCCTCAATCATCTCTGTGGTACTTTTCTGGCCTCTCTCCGCTATGTCCAGGCCTTGTGTTGAGGAGCCCAGAACTGGACGCATCAAACTTCATCATGCAGTGTATGAGTCTTCACACAGGCAATGGAAGAATGTATGCAACATTTTTTCAAGGTTTTGTGAACGGCTACTTTAAATTCAGTTCTAGCTAATAGGCAGGACCTGGATGAGGATTTAAAGGCAGAAGGCAATTTGGATGAAAGTAAATAATAAAGTTCAGAACTTTAAAAAATTTTTAAAAAAAGTAAAAAGGTAGAAGGTCAAAGCAACAGAATAAGAAAACTAACTTGAGCAAATATAGCTCATCAATAGGCAAGTTCTCACGGAAACTGGGCTTTAAAACACTGAGTTTGTATTAAAAATTAACTAGGAGGAAATCATTTTCACATACAAGAAGCATAAGAAGCATGATAAAAAAATCATTGTGATTATACCAACATGTTCTAAAAATCAAAATGGAGTAGTCACAATCATGGGAAATAAAACATAGAGCCAGAGTAATTGTTAGGAAGTGGTTCACAGAAAATGTTTATAAAACCAGAATGATTAAGAAGCAAAAGGGATTGTAAGTGGCAAAGAATAAAAATGATACAGAGAAAAGATTGTAGAAGCACTACAGTGAAAGAAGATTATGAAGGAAATTTAGATGTAATTATATCTCACATGATATTTTATAGATAAGTGTCTAAATAAGATACTTCAACTCCTGCTGTGTATATATTAATAAACATCAGATCATATAGATATGGCTAAAGTATGTTTTATACTTTATGTCTAATGTGACCTGAGTGCACTTTAAATGAAGGAGCAGTAGGAAAAGAAGAAAGAAAAAAAAAAGTGTGTTTCCTCTAGGTATAATCAGTCAGTAAGGTCAGATAAAGTTTACTCTGGAATTTGTAAACAACTAACCAGCACTGTCCCAGTGTTATTAGTTACTGTCTTCCAGGATGCCAGATTTGATTTCAAAGATCAGAGAAGGAACCTGTCATAATAATGGTCCAAGAGAGGCCATGCTGAGGTCTGCATGGCCAAATAGCCGAGTCTAATCATTACTTTCATTAACAATTTAAAAGACAAAGTAGAAGAACGGAGAGAGATAGGCACTTTACTGAACAATATTAGAATTCAGAAAATCTTATCTGAGTGTAGAAATTTTAAAAATATGCAAGATAAGACAAAGCCAAGATGCTACAGCTACTCAGTCAAATACATACACAAAAACGAAGAATTAATTCTTCAGTACTGTCAGAGAAAAAGGATCTGAAGACCACAGCAGAACAAAAGGCTCACATTGGTCTATACTGTGATGGTACTTAAAAAAAAATATACATATATATTGATGTATTCTTAGCACAATCATTAAAGTAACATGCTCAGTTAGTGCTGCTAAATCATCTTCTGTAGTACCTTGTCCATTTTCAGTAACCACATTTTAAGAAGGTTGTATATGAAAAGAGGTTCAGAAAACAATGCTAATAATAAAGCAGCAAAATAATGAATGATAAAGCATTGCAGAATTCTGAGGAGGAAGAGTGAAAGATCAATTCATTAATGCCATTTTTCCCTTTCTTTTGTTAGGGCTACTTTCAATTAAAATAATTGTAATCCTTCTGTAAGTTGTCACAGTCTTGGCCTGCTCTAGACATTTAGGGAAATGAGGAAAAGGTTGGTATCCATACAAAAGTGGCTGATACTGAAAAAAAATCTTTTAGACAAGATCAAGGATTTGACCCCAAAGGAAAGTGATGACAAAACAGGGAGTTTTAATAAAACTGTTCTACAGCTCTAAGTATAGCAGGTGTTACTAGATAACTGCCAAAATAATGCAATCTGTGTTTTTAACTGCTCTTAAACCTTCTTCCAAAGAATTTTAATAATCTTATTCAATGTTTCTAAACCAGGCAGTATAACTTACAAAAGCATGTTCCTCTTCAGTCTTTAAGTGCCCACCTTTTCTTTGTAATTTATTTAATCCACCACTTAAAGTAGCTCATAATCATTTAAGTCTATTAAATTTGAAAAGGTCCATCTGAAAATAACCTTATCTTTCTCTCAAGTTCTGTCTCCTAGCAAATGCCATCAATGTACACCGCATTCTTTCTCACAATTTTTGTATATATAGAAACAAAACAGTTTGAATTGCAAGACACTAAACTTTGGTTCATTTTCAGTTGAATGAAATTCCACTTCCATCCAAAACCAAGTGTTTCTTTTAACCTATCAAAGTAGCTCTCCTTTCATGCTTTGTTAATGCCTATCATAGATTATACTTTTGTTTGACAGTAAATCAAAATTTTCCTAGAATTTGAGACAGGCTTCTTCTTTATCTCTTAGCTATGTATTATTGACAAAAAACTTTTTGTGGTTTCACAAAGATCGTCCCTGACCAAGCTCAACCTTTCAAGTGGTATTCTGTTCTACCGATAGCAGGCAAGCCAGAAAAAGCAAACGATACGAATTTCTCTTGGCTTTCTCCCCAAACAGAATTCCAGATGGTTCAAACAGAGAGAACCAGCCCAGAGCCAAGAGTTGTACCCTGCACACTCAGTCACTCAGAGTGACATTGGCTGGATCATTCTTCCTTTGAGAATACAATGTCATAGAAACAGAAACGCTGCACAAAATTCAGCCAGTTTCCCGCAGACATTCAGAGAAGTTAAGAGAAATATTAGAAAGCAACTACTACCCACTGTGATGAAAAATTCCATTTTGACATTTTAGGAATGAAATGTTTTTAACTGTTTCTTTGAATCAAATGTCAAGGAGGGGCTAGTTTAAAGAGAAGGGGTGAAGTGAAATGGTTGTTATATGCTAGAAGTTATTAACATTTAAAATATTTTACCAAAAGTGTTAAAACCAGGCATTTTGATTTTGTAGCAACGAAATGTATCAGTCACTCTCAAAATATTTTTCCCAAGGTTTTCCTTAATGGAAAAATGCAAAATGTTATGGTTTCGTTCTTCTGAAACAAAGTAGCTTTTGAACATTTCTAAATCCTTAGTGAAAGACCTAGAAATATTAAAAAATTAGCTGAGACAGAAAAACTGTGGAAAGTGAAGACCGTTACATAAATAGTTGTTTGCCATGACTGTCACCACAGTAGTGTTAGAATCCTTCATTCATAAAAATCAGCCCTCGTTTGAATTAAAACAAGCAAAGAATTGTTGAAAAACAAGTAACAGAGAACTGAGATGTCAAAACTATACAGGATTTGCACATGGTCTTACATGGAGTTCGTGGCAGATCTGAAATCCTTTTATCCAGTTACACCATTTTGCCTCACTTTATACAGCTCAAGAGAGTATTAACTGTTTTTCTGGTACTCCTATGTGTAGCATAAATACTATAAATATTATCATTATTTTGTTAGCTTCCACATGGAAGGAGTGCAATAATGTATATATATATATAATTCTCTTATTTTGGAGATTACACTAACTCAACCGAAGAGCAGGTATTTGTCATTAAGTCTGAAAGTGAGTAAATGTAAACAGTGGAAGGTCTCATCAAACAACTTGTAAACAAACAGAGAAAAATATTTATATTATTTCATAAATAAATTCTCGAGGATTACCTGAAAAATACCTACTATACAGCCTGATCCAGGGACCAACTGAAATAAATCTATTTGTTTCAAGAGAGCTTGAATCCATTAGGAAATTAGGAGGGAAGGGAAGGAAGATTTCTCTCCCCAGTGATATCATCCTTCATACCAGAGAAGTCACCTAACCATGGGAAATTTTGCTGTTGATTTTCTGTGCACTTAGGACTTCATATATGTTGAGTATTAGCTTGGATTGTCAGGTGCTGTAAAGCATTAGAGTCACCAGCTGAGTATATAGCCCATTATATGTTATTGTCTGAAGGGCTTTCTAGTATAAATACATGACATCCTTTCCAATTCAAACCATCCTATGGTTCTATGAGATATAAATACTGTCAGGGTAGCATTTTTAATATGTTGGATTTCAATAATTAATGAGACTTAGTATGCAAATGACCTTTTTTATAAACTCTAGTGTATGCATAGACAAATGTAATATGTATTTATAGGTATCATTATGTGTACGGTTCAGAAAAGGAAAGCCTTTCACTTTCCTTTTTTACAGTCTTTCAGTCTTCAAACCCAAAGTACGTTTCATTGCCGAGCATCTTAAGAGCTTTTGAAAAATAAAGGTATGCCAAATCTGCATAAATTAGAGCCAAATTAATCAATAATTTTGAGATTTTCACACGGAAAATTCATACCAAATGGCTGTAAATGGCCAGCTGCATAATGTAATTTTATTAAATATAACCTTCCTAACAGGAAGGTTCTCCTTCGCAAGAAGACAGGGTCATAGCCTAGTTCTCCTCCCAGAAGGGTGCCCTTTCCTCTTCGTGCTGCAACACTTCAGCGAAGAGATAATATTGTATATATATGAGTTTGGTTACAGTTCCAGGCCTGAAAGATTTATTTTAAATATCAATGCCCGAAGTTAAACATCTTGATAAGCATTTAGCTACAGATCTTCCATTAAAACATACCCACTAAAATGGTCTGAAAATCTCAAACTTAATTCTGTAGACAGCCCTCTGATTACTTTCTCCTTTTACCTGTAGTCTATTTGGATTCTAAAATGGTGTTAGATCAACAAGGAGCAGACCCTTTCCTCTCAGGCTGATGCTGAGAATGGGACATAGGCAGAATCTTGTTATTTGAATCTAACTTTACAACCAAAACCAAGCCACTTCAACACTGACAAATCTAAAGGCACTCCAGGCTGCCATTGACCACCATTTTGACACTGCCTTCTCAGACACTAACTTCTCTGTAGATTCAGAGCGTAGCATTATTTGGATTCTGTAGACACAAAACAGTTATGATAGTCCTTAATTTCCAAACATTTATTGAAAAATTGAGACAGCTCCACTGGATTTAGGTCACGATATGTGTGTATTTAATATACAAATGTATATATGTATTAAGATATACATGTGCATTTAAAATACATGTGGATTTTTGATAGGAAGAAATATATTATTGTAATTTATGAGTAAATCCTGTTAAATGATTATGTTATTCAAAGGATAAATTACTGTGTAAACTTATTTTAAAGTAAGGTTCATTTTTTAAAATGGATTATTGAAGTCCATGTATCAAAACCCTCAGTCTATATTTCACCATTCAGAAGGAGAAGGTTTTAGAAGTAAAATTTCTCACACTAATATATTCTATAAGGATATTCATGGATTGCAATATCTCACAAACCCAAAGTTCTACTAAAATATGTGTTTAACTCTATTTATAGTAAAATCTCTACTTAGAGGTTCATTTCTGTATGTTTATGGTTATTAGGTGTGCTCCTCTGTGAGGGAACTTGGAAACAGGCATATATATGTATACATTTTCTTTGTTAGATCACTTATTTGTGTTGTGGATGCTAGTGTATGCTCTGTATTACTAAGAACGGGCTGCTTTAAGTTGTATTACCAAAGTACATGTGCGATTCTGAGTGATTTGCAAAGTTTTATCACTGTATCATAGGGAAAATAAGAGTTAACAGCGTCTAACCTGACATAAAGATGCCTAAGTATATTGAACAAGCTAATTGAGAGGAGGAAAAAACTCAGAGGAGGCAATAAATGAACAAGTCCTTCCCCATATCCTGCAACATCTCAGTGTCATGAAGAATGCAGAATCAAATCTTTATGGGAAATGGAAACTAGAAGCTGAAATGCTAAGTTAGGTGAAGGTAAACAATTAAACAGGTTATTCAAAAGGATTTGTCAATCAGATTTGTACTTCTTCAACTTGGTTTCTTTTGGTACTGTAGACATCCACAAATTGCCTCAGAGATGTGATGTTCAGGGGTACATCTGTCCTTTGCCTGGAGAAGTTGCTGGGAAAAGCAGTGGATATAAAAGTATGGGTAGCAAATGGCTGAGAGATTTGTTGTAGGGCCAAAGTGCATCTGTTGAATGTGTCTCACCTGTGCTGGGTGAGAGTCATATTTTTTCTTTCTTTTGTTTAGAAAAAAAAGTGCATACCTCAGAAGAATTAATTTCCCATCCTGAAGTCTATGTGGGGAAGTGGTTTTGTATGAAGCCCTGGCTTCACAGAAGTTAGCAATATAAGTCTCCCAGACTTCAGTTACCAGGGTTAAAATGCACACACACAAGTTTAGATAGATTCTTGAGGTCTGTTATCCTTCGCTGGCACAGAAGAACTATTTGCTATTTATTTTTATGTGTGCATTTCTCAGTTCTCTTCTTCACAATGTTCTTGAGTCTCAAGACCTTCAGATGTACTTAATTTGAATTGTCAAACAGCATCAGGGCAAGAAATAATCCCTCACTCCAAAAAAAGTTACAGGTGGAATGAGCATCTCGTTTATTCTGGTGTATATAAATACCTTGTCCAAATGTCCCCTATTCTGCAGAAATAGCCTTTCAACCACAGAATGCACTTGGAAAGCCATGCAGTAAGTGAACTCATTGTGTGTTTTGGAGAGGAAAGAGAGATCCGCTTTTGGAATTAAAAGGAGTTTCCTATAGTGAAAACTTTATGCTAAGCAAATGCACAGCTCTGACAACTTCATAGGATAGAGGCAACATCACAAGACACGGGCCTAGAACTCAAATTTGACACTAGAGGGAGAAAGCAGTCTCATGATAATATTTCAGATTATTTCTTCTCGTTGTCAAAAATAAACCAAGAAAGATGGTTAGATGGTTTGAAGATTTTTTTTTTTTTCCAAAAGGATTTGTTCGTTTGTTTTTCCCTCACCTATTCTTGTGCAGATCAGAAAGCCTGGTGTTCAGCTGAGCTGATCTGGACAGGTGATATTCGTCTTCAAATTAAGTAGAAGCTCAGCCAAATCTTTTTTCAATCGCTACAAGAACAGAAAACTGTTACAACCTAGGGCTGCTTTCTCTTTCAAGTAGTAATAAAAGCAATGTATTGTTAGGCAGAGCTGAGCTGCTCCAACTGGAAAGAGTTAGTTTTCAATGTTGCTATATATGCTTTGTTGAGAAGAGCTGGGAGTCTCAGGATGGGAATAACGGACACAAGATAAGAAACGAAGTGGAAGACATTAAAAAGTCACTGAAATCTGCTTCTAGCTTTGCAATGAACTGGGGACAAATCCTCTGCCAATGAAAACTGTTACTGGTAGTAGTAGTCTACACAAAATGCTTGGCTGCTAGCCGACAGCAGCTTTCTTGTGCCAGATTCCTGTGATGGAGGCAGCGTGGACCTGTTACTTTCATGCACATAGAGCACAAAGAAATAAAAGCTCTTGTTGTTGTTGTTGTTGCTGTTGTTGAAGTGAAGCTGGCAAATATTTCTATTTTCTGCAACTAGTCTTGGCAGGACCTGAAAACCAGCTGTGCACAGTGAATCACCTGTACAACAGAGAAACAAGAAATAACAGAAAACTAGCAATAACTGAATGAAGGTACATTTTTTTTGGTCATGTTTAATGTCAATTTGTGAAACATTTAACATTTTTCTGAGACAAGGCTTCCTTGACAGTCCAAGAACCAGCTGAGTACAAAAGCCTAGCTCTGCATTTTAAAGAAATGAAACAGGACAATGAAACAGTACATGAACTCAAGTCTTTTTTTCTACCTTGTGTAGTGATAGTTGGGCAAATATTTTTATGTTCAGTGGTGAAAGTCACACAGCAAATTGCACTGCACTACATGCAGTATGAAATTACAGGATTTATACTTCTCTTCATCGACATAACAGTACTCTTACAGCACGTGCCACTAGGCTTCTGGGCAAATTGGAATAGAAGTGAAAGTAAAAGTCCTGCCTTTGCTTCCTAGGTATTCTGCATTCCCATGCCATAAAATTGGGTACATTTCTAAAAATCTGACTAGTCAAATCTCCTCTGGATTTATGGACACTTTGATCCAGAAATCAACAACAAAGAACAGAATTTTGAAATTTCCTGTATTTTTTAGCTTTATTTTTCTTAAAACAGACAAGACTAGAAACTTGGGAGTACAAAATAACTTGCTAAAAACTTGAAGTAAATAGTTGTATCTTAGAAAACAATCTCATACCCCTAAATCATTTTGAGTCAAATATAACATATTATCAATGTGTATATGAGGGACAGTTACTTTTTTCTGTTATGAGGCTGCTCCACTAAACACCAGTTGCAGAAGCATCTTATGACCACATCACTCACACATATGTTTTTGCAAGCACTATAATTGGCAGGCATACATCATTCAGCACATAAATACCAGGCAACAGGGACAGTTTTGTTGTTTGGCTGATGCAAAGTACAGCTGTGCAAGGTTGACGAATCCAGCATTTCTTTGTGACAGTTCATTATGTAGATTCTTAATATCAGGGCTAATCCTGAAGCATGTATTCAGGCAAAACTCCTACTGCAAATGTGCCAAATCAGTAAACAGTTCAGGTTCAAACCAGTAAATGCTAGGATCTGAACAAGCTGTTTGAGGACCATAGGTGAAGCAGAGCTGAATTTTTGAACTGCTTCACTCACCCACTTGATAGACTTTCTATGATCAACGACATGACAACCAGCAAATATAAGAGAAAAACAAGCCTTTTGACTTTGCAACTTTGTGTCCCTAAGGGTGCCTGTCTAGACTGTGGACATTGAGTACCACCCAAACAGGCTACAAACTGGTGGATCGGCTGCATTTAGTCACAGTCCTTCATGATGAAATTACTTGAAAATAAATTATTTTGGAATTGAATTCAATTGCAGGACACTGCTGAAAGAAGTTAGGAGATAGAAGGTGGGATTGCTCTGAAGGATATACACATAGGTCTGTCTAGAAGAACACTTACCATAGTTAGTGCAAAAGAATGGTAACATTTCAGTGGAAGTTGAATAAATATTTTGTGAAGATCTAGGATGCTTATTAAAGATGTCAAGCTTACAGAATAACTCCTACAAGAAATAAAGTTTTCCTCTGTATTTCTACTTTAAAATAACTTTTTTTTCTCTATCATGAGATCATTATATGCACATTCATTGAATTTATTGGCTTAACTTCCAGTAGTGGTAAGACATTTCTCTTTGGTGTGCATATTTATGATAATGGATCTAACATAATTTTGAAATATAAAAGTGGACAGAACAACATCAGTCATTAAATAGAAACCTCCACAGTACATCCAATCTTGAGATTAATAGATGCTCAGGACAGAAGTGTTCATAACACATCCCTGAAAACCTGTCCTAGCACTCTAAAATATAAATTAAAACCAAGAGAACAAGAGTTTGAAAGTGACACAAATTATGCATTGCAAGAATGGAGAAGGCAAAATGTATTCACAATATCCTGGGTTCTTGTTATAGCATGTAATTTCTGAATATAAATATGTAGATGATTCTAGGATGTGGGTCACACTTCATGTTAAAACAGAGAAATAAAATTCATGCTAAAATTCAAACCATAATAACTGCATGCTGAGATGGTCAAGAAAAGAATCTGACATGAAGAAAACTTCCTTTCTGTCACTAAATCTGACAGTTTGTTTAGCTCAGAGTATCTGAGTGAAGCGTATCAGCCTTTATTTTTTTAAATCCGGAAACAGATCATTTTAGTGGTTGTATGAGGTAGTAGTAAATTGTTTGTCTACAATAATCTGTAAGAGGTACTCTTGAGGCAATAATAACAAAGATAATACATTCTTCTTGTAGATAGTGAATGATGTAAGCAATAAAGCCATTGACTCAGGGGAGCTAAGATTTCACCCACTAACTTCAGTATCAGATAATTTCTAGAAGACGAAAATTTTTTTAATGACATGTTCTGTTAATGTAACAGTATGGTTGACTCACTGCAAACCACTGATGCTGCTGTGATAACTGAACTTCCACACTGTCTTATTCATAAACCAGAGTAAAAAAAACTCTATTACACGAAATTTTAAAAATTTAAAACAACAACAACAACAACAACAACAACAACAACCACCACCACCACCACCACCACCACCACCACACCTGATTTGGATATATAAATTAAAGCTGATCTTGTTTGGAAGCACAGCACCCAAGTACCTCCACAAACTTGCCATCTCTTGTAGTTTAATGTGACAGGCAGCTAAGCACCACACACAGCTGTTCTCTTTCCACTGCCCCAGTGGGTTGGGGGAGAGAATCAGAAGAGACAAAAAAAAAGTAAGCCTCTCAGGTTAAAGACAGATTAATAGGACAGAAAGGAGAAAAAATAATAATAATATTTAAATATATCTATAAAACAAGCGATGCACAATGCAACTGCTTACCACCCAGTGGTCGATGCTCAGCCTGTCCCTGAGCAGCAGCTCTCCTGACCAGCTTCCCCCATGACATATACTGGGCATGAGGTCGTATGGTATGAAATATCCCTTTGGCCAGTTGAGGTCACCTGTCCTGGCTGTGCCCCCTCACAGCTTCTTGTGCTCCAATCATGGCATGAGAAGATGAAAAGTCCTTGACTATTTAGCAACAACTGAAACACCACTGTATTATCAACGTTATTCTCATTCTGAATCCCAAACACAGCACTATATCAGCTATTATGCCAGCTGAAACCAGGACACCATAACTGCAAGAACAACTTCTGAAAAGCAGCAGCATATTCTTCATGAGTTTCTGCAATGCACTTGACTCAGACTACAGCAATTTTCTCACAGTACCAAGCATGCCTTGGCTGTCCTCCTTGTTTTTCTTATCATCACAACATTACCACAGACTGTGCCAGAATACCCTGTTTTCCATTTCTTGGTACAAGACAGTGATTTCTCTTGTCTTTTACTACCTTGAGTTTACTGTTTACAGCAACAGGGACAACACTCCAAGACACCCTAACGTCTGCTAGTTTATGATTTTCAGTACAGAATGCAGCTAGACTGACTTCTTGTACAAGGCATGGGTATGTGTTTCCAGGCTCAGAACATACAGGAATGGAAACACAAGTACAAGAAATCATGGCAAGCAATAGGGGAAAATTTACTTCTGTAAATTGTCTATGAGTACCAGCTCAAATCACCATGCAAAGTCATTTTTAAAGAAAATTGTAACCTGTAGGCTTAAAGGTTGAAATACCCTGTTCTATTTTCTCCCCCTATGGTATCAAATACATTTGAAAGTTTCTTTTTCACTAATGACTTTATACATTTATTGACATGCTTTTTGTGACAGATTTTTCTTCTCATAAACATACCTTTAAAATATTCTATGTAGTATACATAATTTAGGTGCATATACTTATAAATTTTATTATTAATAATTTTTAAATTTTCTTTTGTTGGAAATCATTGGAAATTTTCAGAATTCAGATATAGTACATGAATAATCCTATATTTAACCTACTGTGGCAGCATTCATTGAAATTTGTTATCTGTTAGCAACTAAACTGAGTTATGCGAAATCAGTATGTTGTTTTGTGACCAACTTGCATGCAGTGGTACTCTGGATAAATTTTGCAGATTAGAAGTGAAGTGACAGAGCCACAGCAGATGCTCAGAAAAGTGCAGAAACCAATATGCACATTTTTCCTACACTGCATCTTGCTGGAAGTAAACATTAAAAGTTTAGCAAGCATTTTATCCACCTTAAATTGTAGAACCCAGTATTTGTACTTTTCCACAGTGTATGAATTTCTCAAAATATCCAATATTATGCTGGAACAATCATACAAATAGACTGTTCATAAGACCGTATGGTACTTTATGTTCTTGGAGCACCTCAGACAGTGGGAATTAATCTTGTAATAGAGTGTAATCATTTACTTCTCTGCAAATTTTCCAGGAATAATCCTATTTGATCCTATAAACTCTTTTTTTTTTCCCACGATTCAAGTAAAGTATTTCCATCCAATGTCTGTATTTTCATCTTGTCTACAGAAACTCCAATTTACTGGAAGATCAAATGAACTGAATTTAAAGTTCTTTCCTGTAAAATACAAGCTTTTTCTTCCTTTTCTCTCCTTTTCTTGCTCACAGTAACATTGTTCTGCTTTTCACAACAACAGCCTTTAAATTTCTTCTTAGAATTTCTCACATTATTATTTGATCCAGCAAATCTTGTATGACAATTAAATGAGGAACTTCTTGTATGATAACATTCATTTGGATAGATGAGAAGACTTTCAGTGAAACTCAATTTTATTCAAATTTTCTGTTCCGTTAAAGAGAAATATGAAACAGTATTAAACTCCATTTAGTGTTCATTCGAAAGTTTTAAAATTCTGTGGTTATTTCTAATTCCATAGGAAGGAGCTTATTCTTAGAAGGAAAGGCAGAGAGGAGGGGCAGGGTGGGGGAAGGAGGCTAGAACAAAGACTATATAACATAGAAAACCTCATTTATCCTTCTAAAACAGGACATATGTAAGACTTACTGAAGCTTAATTCACATGCTCTTTTTCTTTAGACATATATATTTTACCCAGAATTATTTTCTTTCCTTGTAATGTCCTCTTATTTCACTAACCTCTTTATAGCACTGTCATTTATGCTGTTTCTCAGCCACTTTCTTTCATTAAACTCTATAGCAAATGCATCACCCTGGAAAAATTACTTTGTAACTTAATGCAATAATTTTAACTGCATAGCCTGTTTCCATTCGAACCAGTATAGACTGAGACAGAAATACACAGGAAAATTTTAAAATAGTACAGGCCTTATTAAAGGTATTAGAATTTGATGAAAAATTAAATGAGTTATTTAAAATACATAATTTTTCCATAACTTATTAACAATGCAGATGATTTTTGTCTTTTTTTAAGTATTTGTACTTGTTTCTGTGGATTACAGCTGTGCAAAACCACAAATGCCTGTAACAAAGAGGTGCTTCATTCCTAAAAGGCAGATTCTGCTGCAGATTAAGTAGACTGAAAATGTTTTCTGCTCTAAGTTTTGGGATTTTTATGATGTTTACTTCAAGAATGACAAAATAGGAAAAATAAACACTAACCTATCAAATGATAAATTGCAAAGAGTTAGAAAGTGATCTGAGTAGGTGCAAACTGCTCAAATTAGATTCACTGGCACTTGGGCATTGCTCTGTCTGATTCACAAAGGTTCAAGTTATATCTGTCATACTGAATGGAGGTAATGATATATGCTTCATTCACCAAAGAAACAAATGTTTTGTTTCCCTGCTCTGATTCCGTACTTTGCAGATATCTACGGTGGTATAATATGCACTAGTACTATTGTAAAACAAGAGTTTATTACATGGCTAAGTAAGTTGATCTTTGTAAAAGTGCACAAGAGCATTGAAATAAAATAAAAACTACTTAATCCAATCTTCTCTAATACAGTTTCTTTCAAGGCAAACAGACACAGCCTCTTAAAATAACAAAGCATGTAGAGTTTCCATTCACATTCACAAAGTGTCCTCATTCAAACCCCCACTCTAAAGCTACCTTTCCTGTCCTCTCAATTTTCTTTGCAGTGGAGAAATGTGATTCCATGGAACCGAGAGTGATTTTGTTTTATGTTAACTGGCACAGCTTTTCAAGCCTTGCAGACCTGGTGACACTTAAATGGCCCACACTTTGGATTGTCTTGTTGTGTGGAAAAGGTAGATAAGGGGAGGAGGAGAAACATGAAACAGGTGGGCAAGGGCAAAGTGTCATTCACAAATGTTTCATAGATCAGAGCCAGGTTGAGGATCATTTCTGTGATAAAACAATTGCTATATTGAAATGACTTCACACAAGGTGTTATATTTCTTACAAAGTCCTGAGAATTCTGTAAAACCTGGCAACCAAATCACATGGAAAAAGGTAAGACCTTCTGAACATTTAGCCAGGAAATCAACAGAAACTAATATAGTTTAATGGTAATTAGTCTGATATGTGTTGTTTGCAGAACTGATGCCAATAATACCATGTAGTAACTCTTGTAAAATGCCAGCTTCTCTGTCTGCATGAGGGACTAAGTGGAAGCTTTTAGAACTGTACTTTGCTTTATATGTAGGTCACTCCTGAAACAGTTTTATAAATTGATTTTACAACATATGATCTACAAGACTCTTGGTGGGAAATCCTGAACAATGCTCATTTTCTATTTATATTTGCATTTGCACCAACGTTTTCTCCACTGGCCTTTTGAGACTCCATAACAAAATGATTGTTTTCTTTCCAATATCAGTGTGGTGCTTTGATGCGCACCTGGCTTGCGGATACAGCCAGACCAGAAAAGTAAGGTTAGAATCTAGATGAAAGTAAAGTTTGGAAAATGCCTACTCTGGTTAGCAAGTTGTCATATTGCAATAAATGTCAGCATATCTGAATAATTTGACTGAAAAGTTTATTTCAGTTGCTTAAGTTAATATTTTAAGTTTGGATATCTCGCTAAAAGACAAAGACTGTGTGACCCTCTGTCCTTCCCTGGCTGTCTTTTTAAAGAAAGGCCTGACTTATAAACCCTAGTCCCTATCCTACCTTCTCACTGCTACTCTCTCGTGCCTAACTCTTGCAGTGTTAAAGTGTTTGCACCTAACTCTGAGAAGGGGCCATGGAATGTGAACTAAGATGTGGGTTTGTGAGTGGGTGTGAAAAGGGAGATAAGTAAGGTTGTCACGGTCCTTGGATGCTGTCCTTCATTGTGCCAAGCCTAGAGCCTGCACACCTGGCCCAGAGCACAGGTTTCTGCTATGATTAAAACACTACTGAATGGTGTCTGCGTTTGTATGCACTGCACCAGTCCCAATATCTCTCAATATGGACAGCTGTTCCTCCAAAACCTTAGTATCATAAGAGAGCTATGAGGAAAAGTAAATTGAAGCATAACAACACACTGAGAAGCTCTTAGAAACCGTGCCACATAACATAAATTTGCCAGTGGATTTTCTGCTTGCTGGCACCTATGTAGTCAGCTGTGCTAGTAGTCGTCAGTCCCTGGGTTTAATTGACCTGTTGCTACCACACACATAAAACAATGATAACAGAGAATTTTATATACTGGAGGTTGTAAACAATGCTTCGTTATTAAAAAAAAAAAGGCAAAAAAAAGGCAAAAAAGTGCATATTAACCAATATATGATAATACTGTAGAACTGTAGAACTTCAGCATTTTACCACGTACGGTCTGCCTACATTGTACTTTATTATTCTAAATGCAGTGATAGGGAGCTTCGGTTTTGATTAAATAAATACACATTTCACAAATGAAATTGTTACTTCAGTTTTAGAAGGTCTTTATTCTCTGTCTCACCTATATAGGGATATTTGCATTACTGTTGTCAGGCAATACTTCAGACTTCAGTAACAGGTAGTTTTGATGAAAGCCTGGAATAAAAAATTCCCAATGGATTTATCTCCTAATTTTTGCTAAATTATGTCCAAAAATATCTCAATAAACGAGGAGACTGTGACTTAGAACACACAGCAAACTGGGCATCAGATTATTGTTACTGTTATCATTAGTAGTAGTAATATCAGTCAATGATTTATTTAACCATATTTTTAAAAACAATACTTCAAAGTAGTGATAGAGCATGGTGATATACAGTCTTTTCTGACTTAAGGTCATTTCACAATGTGCTCTGATCTTGTTAGATCTCATAAACAGCTATTTTATACAGATGACCTGAGAGAAAACCACCCTGACCAGGAACTAGATACATGACCCGCTAGTTAGCAGGTCAGCAGTTAAAGCATACTGTGTTTACAAAGACTGCCTAACAAATAGCATTCCTAATAACAAACTCTGACTCAGATATCACTAAGTACACTGTATGGTATGCCTCCAATAAGTTCCCACTTAGTAATTTTCCTTATAGCAAAATGGCATTTGTTTTCAAAGGTACTTCAGATTCAGTTAATGGATTGAAAATAATCTCCTGTATTTACTAAATATGGGGTTAATAATTTGATTTGTGAGCATACACAGGCAGGCAGGCACTCGCACACACAAATTTAAATACACGTTGTAGTATATTATACTTCATGAAACAGCTGGAAACAAATATCACCCTGTAAATAAGATGGCTAACAGGAACCGGGAGTTTAAGATATGTGGATAATGATGAGTCTCCAAATGGAACCAGTGAAACATGTGTCCCTGAGATGGGGTAGGGAGGGAGGTTGTACAGTGTGTTTCATGGCACATGCAGCTCAAGGAAAGTGAGGCACCCCAATGCCTTGCTTCCAGGGACTGTAATCCTTCAGGGCTGGAGCCTGCCAGCAGGCAGGAGGTCTGCCAGGGTCCTGAGGAATCCGTGGTCCACCATGCCCCACAGGAGCAGGCCCCGCTCAGCCTCAGCTGCGTCACCTGTCACAGCAATGGAGGGTATTACAACCTAACGCTCAGACATTTATGGCTTAATTATCATTAAAAGTGTAATTTTTGGAAAGGCAACCATAAAGTTATGCATTTCACTGCTAGTTTCTGGACAAGCTGCTATAAAATTACACGTCTTTCTTTTACAGGGCTGTGGATTAGCTTTGAATGAGAGGAAGGGAGAGGGAGGTATTTCTAGCGCTGCTTCTGGGACTGGCATCAGCACTTCTGTCACCACCACCACCATGAGTAAGCAAAGATACAGGCCGCGCACACTAAAAAAATGGCTGTGGTCCAAGTAGTACATTTCTTTCAAACACACACTCGAGGCTGAGAATATTGAAAAATGGTTACAATGTCTGGTTAATGTTTTGATCACCTCATATGGTCCCACATATAGCTCTTTTCTTGTGTACATTGGTGGCAACATAACAAAGGAGCTCAGAGATTCCAGAGTCATTCATATTCATTGTTTTTCCCGTTGTCTAACTTTGATTATGCACAGTTTTCTTAAGAGAAATTTCTTAAGCAGTAATCGTTCAAGGTCCATAGACACAATGGGGCCACTTCTGCAGGCTTTTTGCTGGCAAAGTTCCTCTTGAAATCAGGTGGAGGAAGCAGTTGTTTTGTTTAAGAACTAGAATCAGTTGATTTTGAGAAGCCAGATATTTTGTCTGAAAAAATGTTGGACGGGTTAACTTTGTTGACATTAGAGAGTTTCATCCTGCATGATGAGGAATTTCATTCAAGTAAAGACTAGGCCCAAGAATGTGTGAAACCAGGAGATCCTTTTTCCATGAGCTTTTGATGGCATCTCTTTTCACAGCTTTTAAAGTTCATTGTTCCAAAAATAGAATAAAACAAAATAAAATAAATTAAAATATATGAATAAATAAAATAAAATAATAAGGTAACTTTGAAAAAAATTAAAAATAAGTTTTAATTTCCAAAATATGCTCTTGTAAAAATGGATTTTGAAGGAACGAAATTACTGTATTCAAAATAAATACATTACTTGCTGTCTCTATCCACCAATGGGCTGGGAAGTGCCCCAGTTACAAAGGAGAAGTGGAAGAATTATTTTATGGGCTGATCGTATGGCGCTTTCCACTGAAAAAAAAAGAAGAAAAGAAAAGAAAAGAAAAAAAAAGGCACTTAACTGCTTTAATCATTCAGCAGTTATCCTGAGCACTATGACTCACTGTACTTGTGCCTGGCGGTGGCTGCAGCTGTGTTTGTGGAGAAGGCCACTGGGAAACTAGACAGACAGAAACCAAAACCAAAACCTGGACCAGTCTGCCAATCTGCTGTGCATATATGCAAACGTTTTTCCTGCTGAAACGAGAGGCAAGATCGGAGTAGAAATGAATAGCAGCACGGACTGCGTAAGCTGACCCTGTCACCAAAATAAATAAAGGGCAACCAGAAGCTGTCCACATACCTGCTGTTTAAGGCTACTGCAGGAGCTATAAGTGAGCTCTGCAGACCAGTATGACCTCTGGTACAGGAAAAAAGTGCCAGCCACCAGACTAAATGCTGATTTAAACACCTTAGATCTCAACCTGTCCATTGCCACAAAGTTTTGTAAGAAATCAGTGACAGAAGTGAGAGCCTACAAGTCTGAATTCCTAGTCGTCTGCTGCTGAGAGCGAATGGAGTTTACAGCAGAGAGTCTATAAATAATTTTTCATGCAATTACCCGCAAACTCCACCTAATGTTAGATAATTAGCTGTTTCCTTTAAAGAATAGACATGCACAATTTTATTCTTCTCATTGTTTTACCTGAGAGAAACTTATGCCAGCAGCATTATAGTCTTATTTTTATAGGTTTTACTATTCTAGAAAATAGATTTATAAGAGGAAAAGTGTCGTGTTCTGTATAGCCTTGACCTTAAACTTAGACGAACTGGTCAATAGCCATAACATCTGTTAGGCAGTAAAGTGTTACATAAAAGGGAACCTTCTAGTCCACCTGAAATTTAATAGCATGTATTGATAGTTGCTGGGTTTTCCCCCCCTTTCTAGTAAACATACAATGCCAAGGTGCTTTGCCCAGGATGCTATGAGAGGGGAGTAATTAGTTTCAAAAAGGGGGAGACAAAAAGAGAAAGAGACAGCAAAACCTTTTATATACCATTTGCCCTGAGGCACGTCATCTTCCTAATGGAGATAAAGAGTGGGAGTAAAAGTAGCATTTGAAAAAGAAAGTCTGTAAGTCTGAATTGTTTGTTATTAAAACCAGTTTTGTTTTTCTAAGTATATCTTAGAAACAAGTTGTGTGTTTTCTGTCCTCTATTTGCAGAAAGGTCAGGACTGCGTGTCTTATGCTGCTGAATATGTATTTTATTCAGAATTAAAATTGTTTGAAAATAAAATGCTACTATTGCTAAACTTTTTTTCTCTATCAACATGTTACTTCAAACTGTCCCCAAACGGTGACTAAGAAAAGTTTGTATATGTGATTTTCTTTAGGGAGATGGAAGTATTCAAGAGCCTGCAAAACAAAAAAGGTTAACAGTCACACAGATATATCACTATTAATTTATTTGTATCTTTTTAATGAATTTTATGCGAACTAGAGTTTCTATAGACATTTTTATCAATTTTGTTACATGTTTCTGCAGCACCCTGGTCAACAGTGTTTTATTTGTGACTAGTGATTTTAAAATTACCTCAAGAGTTAGCAACTGAGATAAAACAAAATGATTCAATTTTTTTATATTAGTTCAGAGTTTTGAGCACTGGTGTTTACAATAAAACAAAGAAAATAACAACATGAAATTTTTGTTGTCCTTGTAGTATAATGACAAAAGAAGAAATAAGAGCCACATTCTTAAAAATGTAAGAATTAAGGTTTTCTCATACGGGGGGAGTTTTCATATATTAAAGGAGTTCTACTCTGACATGTTGTTGGAATTATAAAAGGCTAAATTCTGCAAGCAAGTTCTATTTTTTGTTACCTTCAATATTTGAAAACTATGGTTTTCTCCAAAATTGTCAAAAATAATCACTAATATTTGTGGATATATAAAATCTAGAAGTTTATACTCTTGCAGTATGATGGTCCTGTTGCCTAGCAAGAAGTAGTGACTTTGGGTAAATATCAGACAATTATGTATACCCTGTGTGCAGTCTCCGTGCAAGCCTGGCAATGAAACCAACCTCTCACTTCACTGCCTTTGTCTGCCCCATTCTGCCTCAAAATTCTTTTCCAGGAATTTCATTGGGAAGATGCTTTTGGTTAGGCATACCCTGCTACTTCACTAGAAATTGGTGTTTTTTTAAAAAACCCTGGAGTGGTTACTACAGAGCACCCTCGCAGTTGTATCAGACAGCTGAGGGGACAAGCAGCTGTGGAGCAGTGGTGGTGGTGCCGAACCAGAGTGGAGAGGGGACTGCTTAAGCCAACATTTCCCTAGAAATCTCTGATAAACCTGAGAGTAAAAACAGAAATTTCTTGCTAGTGCCATAGTGTCATAGTTCATCTTCCCTCCCCAGCATTGTCATCAGCCCAGGTGGGTTGAAATCTGGCCTCCTATCTTTACCTATGCATTATTTGTGTGTAACCACAGCATGGGGTTAAGAGAAATGTACATTAGAAAAGGTGCTTTTCACTGCATTTACACAGCTTAACCCTTCTCTATTCCATTGTAAGAGATCTTTAGTGCCTCAGTGATTTAACTGCAAGCCATCAGCCATCTCTGCTTGAAAGGTAGCTTGCAGCACTGAAAACTGTGGGTAGAAGAATTTAAGTTTCTATTAAATTCACTTTAGAAAAAACAAGATTATGTTAGTTTATGTTATTTAATAATGGAATGTGACATGTCAGTAGATGTTAAATATTTGTAAGAAGTTAGCATCGTGCTGTGCACTTTCCAAATGGATCTATTATGTCTGAGATTTCTAGCTACTTATTTTAAGTGATGTGTCATTCGACATCATGTGTCAAGGAAGTACCATGTGTTCCTCATCTGCCTTTTTAGAAGTTACAGATGACACCATTCAACTCATCACATGATAGACCTGTTGCTTCTTGTCATTATACGGTGCCTGCTGGTTCTAAATGTGGTAGAGATCCATTTTCCTGTATTCTCTTGTGTGTATTCTTCAGTTAAAATTAATGGGGAAATCTTCTGGAGTTTTTAAAAACACTTAACTGTCTCCTCTTGAAGTCTAATCTGTTTATGCTGTGACTAGATCTCCTCAATGCAGTCTAAACACAGAAACTGCTTTGAAATATACTGAAGTAAAATACAAGCTAATATCTTTCTTTATAGGTTTTTACCTCTTTTACTTCAGTGTTGAAGATGCTGGTGTGTTTCAGAAAAGCCAGAAAAACAAAAACATGTGTGCACACATGGAGGATTGTAGCCATAGCATAAATAATTGAAATGTGTTGGGAAACTGTTTGTGAGATATAAGTGAATTCATTGTGCCCACTGGGATATTTACCAGATGAAAAGTGTGACAACGACAGTGCCCTCATTGTTTGGTACATAATTTAGAGTATTCCTAATGAATATTTCATGCAGTGTCATTTGTGTATGAATTGTAAGACATGTATATCAAGATTCACTAGGGGCACTGTCAAACTCCTCAGTTTGAAATAAGCACTTATAAATTACTTAAGGATATTGTAGGAAAAGGATTAGTGTATGCTCTGTTTTAAGCAAATCATTATATCCCTTCTTGGGGACTATAAGCAGTGTTGCTTAGTAAAGAAGGAATTCTCTGAAACAAAGGAAAATAATATGCTCTCACTTTCACTCTATCAAGTTATCTTCCTAGGAATTTCCTAGAAAATTCTTAAAATGCACGTAATTTTAAAAAACAATGACCAGAAATAACTTTCTGTAAACCACAGAAATGTGTATTTTATGAAGCCAGAGGAATTTTGGAAAGGATTTGTTTAATCAGTTAAAAAATAATAACAAATTATTTATATTCATATTCATATATGTCAACAAACTTATTGAGATTAATTTTTACTTATTAGTGAGGTCACTTAATAATTAAGTGTAGTTCAATTTCTTGCAATTAAAAAAAAGTAAAATAGACATTATTCAGTCTTTACAGTCCACATTCACAGTAACAGAACAGATCAGTTCACAAGTGATTGTGGACAGACTAAACATGTATATCTAGTATTTAATACATTGAGAACAAAAAATTCAACCAGTTGTACCAAAGTAAGGACAGTTGCTTCATTCTAAATTATAGCTAAAATAAAAATCAGTATGTATGTTGCTGTAAATCAGTATACAACTGCATCTATATGTCTCTAGAAATTTGTCCATGTAAATCCATCTAAACCAGCTGTTTAAAATGAAGTTACTGAAGCACTGCGAGTCAACTTCTTAAGTATTCTGGCTTTCTAAGGTCCTGAATATCTAGCAAATCCAGTTAAATGTAGGACAGTTATAAAGTGCCAAATTTCCTGAAATTCTTTTGTAGTTGCATTAAACATACTCAGAGAAATATTTTTTTTTCTCTAGTTTCTGCAAAATAGTCATTACCTTTTCAGGTTTCTGCAAGTGTTCATGGGGGTGATCTTCATTTGTTCCAGAACAGGGATCTCTGGAAGCATAATTTTATAACCAAGGCCAATTTACGTCTATGAAGTTGGTTTTCTTTTATTTTTCAAATAGCAGTTTTGAATTTACTTCATTCAACAGTGTTTCCAGGAATGACAAGAACAAATCTGTAGTAAGATGAAACTAAGCATGCCCTTGTAATTTAATTAGTTAATCATACTTCCAGGAATTCTTTTTTGTCAGGTAAAATGATCGATAAAAATGACCCTTGACATTATTATATATTTTTTTTCAAAACGCTTCAGCAGCTTAGTCATAAAGTAAATTAAACTTGATGTCTCAAATAATTGCTGAAGGCCAAGACTCTACAAAACTTTTTCTCAGCTTAAAGTACATATTTAAATCTGTTAACTTTATGGGACTCAGATATCTGCTTAAGGACATGTTTCAGTCAATGCATGGTTTCCCACTGGAGTCTCTGGCCTTGCTCTTACAGTTTCAATGATGCCTATTGGGCACAGTGCCAATAAGCTCAATCTTGAATCCACTGAAGTTAAGAAGAACCCTTGTTACTGATTTCACTACATGGAGAATGAGGCCGTGTGCGGGGAAATGCAGCACTCAGGTAGTGCTCGGTACTGTGCAACCTGCTCTGTACTTTCGTCCATTTTTTTAATGTAATCAGAGATTAGAATTTACAGAGAGGGTTTTTTTTTTCTTTCCCTACACTTTTACAAGGAGCAAATGTCATTCTGTTTCTGACTCTTGAGGTTTCATGTGAATCATACTCTGCTGTATCTGGATATCTTTTCTGCTTCAGTTAAACAAACCCAAGAGGTTCATGGAAGGTGGGTTTTTTAACTTCTAGATATATGACACTATTTTTATTCAAAGTGTTTTTAAGTTTAAATCATATTTGAAATAATTTTAAGTAATCTTACAACTTTATCCCAATATAGAGATAGTTCTACATTATAAAAATAGTTTCTGGGTATATAAAAACCTTGGACCTCTTTCATTTAAAGGGAAAAGCTCTGTATATTCCATAGCAAGTGGGTTGCTGGTTTGGCTTTTCAGCAATCCTGTTTGGACTACCAATTTTTTTTTTTAATTTTACAAATATGTCAAAATAGTACTGTGCAACATCCAAATCCATTCATCAGTGTGGTCTGTTGATGTTAAGGGCTGAGTTTCAATCTCAGTTTTTCTGTTTAGTTTTCATCTCCATTTGTCCTCATTTGTAAAGTAAGTGTGATAACACCTTCTTAGAGGTTCATACGAATTAACTAGCTAGAACAGATTTGTCTATCCTTTTTAAATTCAGTAGAATTGATTTTTCCAGCTCTTTAAAAAGTGCTATGTAAGCATGGAAAATGATCTTTTTTTCTTCAGATAACAGTCAAGTTCTTTGCATTTAAAGAGTGTTTAGTTTTAGAGACAAGCCTCTGATTGTGTGCTTATTTGTACTATGTAAAGGTGTCTTCAGACATTGTCTGTGTTTTCAAAGGCAGGCTAAAAGTGATAAACTGGTTACTGATACATCCAGCACGGGAAGATATTGGAAAATCAAGTTCTGATTGTTGGCTCAAGGTCACTAAAATCTGGTACATACAAGTAACCAAAAGCATAATTTCCTGCTTGGAGGGAGGGCTGTGAAATGCTACTTCTACAAGGTGAAAAGTACCACTTAGTTTTTAATAGTAAGAAGAGGAAAAAAAAAAAAAAAAACCAAACACAAAACAAGCAGTAAGCAGTTTATTCTCACTAGGACTACTATTGCAATGTTACTATAATACATCCTCATAGTAACATTATCTACAAGCCAACACATGAAGTTACTGTTTCTTTGACATTTTTAAGCCTTTTAAAAGCACAAACTTTAGCTCTACTGCAAGTGAAAACATCATAGCAAAGCAACAGGGTTTTAACAGCAGTTATGAGAGGTGTTAAAAAACCACAGCAACATTGAAACGCTTGTTATACAATTCTAAGAAAAGAAGGGGAAATCTTATTAAAAGAAAGAGCTGAGTAGAATTACTAGGATCTCTCAGGTTTATATCTAAAGGAAGCAGTATTTAATATCCAACTCACAAAACTGGGTGAGATGCTTCCTAAAGTTGATATCAAAGCTTCCAATGTTTTCAGCGAGTCAAGAGTTTCACCTCACGTCTTCACGGCAGTGAAAATGCTCCTGTGACAGTCAACACAATGGAAAATGTTTTCCATTCCGGACATCTCAGAGGCTGTTTGCTCTATATCTAGGTCTCTATAACATATAAGTAGTTGCTTATGCTTACTACAACATGGGCAAATTTTGAGATGGGTTAAATTTTATCAATTTTAAGATACACTGAGGCAGTTGTCAGAGATTCTGAAGGCTGTCCTGAAAAACTTTGTAAATGAAAGTAGTCTTCCATTTCTCAGGGCTCACTACAACAGGTATGAGACCCTGTATTATTGAGGAGGTATAAAGTAGTAAGGTACAAGAGAATAAACAAAACTTATGTTTCCTTGTTTAATCTTTCTCCAGATTACCATCCATCTTTCCTCTTAGTGTTTGAATTTTGTTTGGTATTTACAGATGTGCACTTACAGGATAGTTTTGCTGTACTATTGTGGTAGTGAAATATAAATCCAAAAGGAATGTTGTATGGCTAAAACTCATTTTGTTTTATAACTGGTAATCTCATAGATATAATTCATACCTCCTTATTATTGCATTCAAAGTCTTCCACACAGACTATCATGGAATAGTTTATATAGAACAATCTGATTTTTTAAAGTGTAAAATATCTGGCAACTGCAAAGGAAAACTAATAATTTGAAGATATGCAGCAACAGTGTCCAATCCAAGTGAACAGGGAATCGGTGATCTTTAGTGGTCTTTTGATAAAAAAAAAAAAAAAAGAAAAAAAAACAGAGGAAGATTCTGGCCACTTACAGCTGAATGTTAATAGCTTCGCTTCACTTTAACTGTGACAGCTCTGAAGTGAAAGGCCACTAATCTAGGCCACTAATCTCTGTTTGTAATGTGCGCAACTGAAAAGAAAAAGTAAGTATTCTTACTTAAACCCTGGGTAAGCATTAATAGTCTGAAAATGAAGGGAATGTTCTGTAACTTCTTTTAGATAGATCAGCAAATACCTCCCCCCAAAGTCTTGAAATATGTATATTTTTCTTTCTTCTGCGATAGCATAGGTGATTTAAATGGAACGCTGGTTTCAAGACTACTCAGTTCATAATTCATCATGTTTATATAAAGAATGTTGCCCTGCTACAAATTTCAGGTACAAATCATATTGCATGCTTACTAGAATGGCTCAGGAATTTTCTGAGTACAGGCTTGGGATATCTTCGTTTTTCAAAATTTATTGACTTAAAGATATTATATGGGAAAAAATTACAGAGAATGTCTTGACTCAAAGACAGGAAAAAAAAAAAAAATTTGCAGTTGCCACAAAAAGTGTGATTGCTTAGGATCTCTTTTTTTCCAAATTTTGGTTTATAAAGAGTTGAGACATTGATTTTTCATCCAAACCTGTGTATGAATATTCTAGATACAATAAATATTTCCTAAGATTTTCCTGTTCACACTTCATACATATCCCTTAAGATTTCTCATAGAAATCTCATACTTAGGCACAGCAATATATAGAAGAGTTTACCTAAGAGCACTGCATACAAATGGCCAAACTCTGTGCTTTTGTCTGAGAACTTATCAGCAAGCAGATATCTTGTAAAAGGAAGTGCATTGCTATTTTATTCACTTCAATCCTTGATCACCTCCAGGCATAGTCATTAGAAGTATTCTAATAGCTTAACTGCTGAGTGCATATTTGAATCAAGGTGATTTTAGCCCATATTTTTGATAGTATTTTTAACAAATAACCATGGAATCTTGAAACTTCTAATATTGCTTTAGTCTTTGTTACCTTGGTTTATTTTCTTAAACTTGTTCTTCCTCATCATATCTAACCAACTGCATTCTCATCTGCCTCTGAAAGTTGCCTATGTTAATATGCATAAATCTAGATGTAGCAGACATAGAGAGCTGTTCATTACATGATATCAGATCCATTGTTAGTTGGATTTATATTTCTGTTTCTTGATGTTAGCAGCTAATAAGTCTCATAGTTATAGTATTCAGACCAAGTTTGTCATTTCTTTACCTTTAGATGGATATATTGTGTCTAAGTACACGCATTTGAACAGCCAGCAAATTCCACAAATAAAATTCAGTAAGTCTATTTTTCTTGTCAGAAAGGCAGATGATAATTTTCTTTTTTAGTGGATGAGTAACTGATATTGTAAAATTCCTGTTGAAGGAAAATTAAAATTCAATTAAAATACACAAGAATCACATTTTCTGATATCTTTAGTTGTATGAAACTACTTTACATACACATTGCACACATAAGAAGCTTGGGGTTTGTATGTATGTTTTTCTGTTTGCATATAAGACAAAAGAACTAGCTTCAGTGAAGTTCCATCTATTTTTTTGTAATCAGTGCAATTTTCAACTTCCAGATATAGTACCTTTCATTGCTACATAACCACTTCACAGGTTTATGGGGTTTTATGGATTTTTTTGACCTCACATACATTTTTGAACTATTTAATTGCAAACACTGAATAACAGAATGTAAAAAATGTATATATTTCTCTGCAGAAATGGCTATTATTTCCAGAAGTAGATTTATCATTTCAACAAATATTTTTTCAGGGATTTAATTGATAATTTCTACCAATTCAGTGGCTTGACTTGCTTCAAAACTGTGGCAAAACATATGCTATTCAATATATTCAATGTATTTTTCCATTAACTGAAATTATTCAAGTCAGTTGCAACAAAATAAGGACTTTATGCAGATGTAAGGCATTTTTTAACTGAAATAATTTAGGTCTACTTTAAAAAATTAGTTTAAAACAAAATATATTCAAAGTAAAACTAAATAGTTAATGTTTAAAAAATTCTGTTTCTCTGGGTCGGATAAACAAGTATCAGGCAAACTGTTTGCCATGTGTCGTAGATTCTATTTGGATGGTATTTTCTGTTTGTTTTTTACTGAATGTTCCATTACCTAAAGATGAATATAGCTGAAAATTTGCTCAAAAGTGTTAATGTATTTAATAAGTTATTCATTTATATTTTACAGCCTTCTTTCACAAGCTTCTTGTGCTTAACTGGCCAGAACAAATGCTTGATATACATTTGTCATGTTTCTAGATTTTAGACAGATAGTGGGAAATATGTTTAAATGTAGTGCCTGTGTTTGTAGTTTGACACTTGGAGAGTTGTATTTTCTATTGAAATTATGTTTCTTCATTATAATATACTGTTTTTATTTACCTTCCTAGTTATAGGTGATTTGAAACATGCATACTCTTCAGTCAGCAGGAATTTGCTTAGTACAGTTTATAAAAAAATGGACATATTTTGTAGTAGTATTGTTTTGTGCTAAAAGCTGATAAACCTTACATCTAAGACCTATATACTGTAACTGCTCTGTAAGTTTTCGTGATGAATGTACTAGTATGCTGAACAGGAAGTGCATTCACTTGTTTTGATTTTATGACAATTAACCATGTATAGGGTTAAATTTCAGAAATAAGCTAAATTCTTTTTGTTTGTTCAGATTTTACTTATTGTTCTTTTTTCCGTTTTAGTCCTATTTTGCTTCATTAGATGCAGTAATATCTCCCTTGTCTGTGACAATTTCCATTAATATCTCTAAGGCAGCTATTAAGTATCATTACAAGAAAAGATTATAGAAGGATACCGCATACAATAACAGTGAAGATAAAGACAATAGTCACATTTTCATTTGTTTCTTTGTTCTAAAGATGTAAATCAAATTTCAGGCTCTTTCCAGCATTCTTTCCTCCTCTTATGCTTTCAAAGCACTCTAAAAAGAACAACCTTCATGGCCAAATAAATTAATCTATTAGGATTACCTCAACAAAGAAAATACTGCTCCTGTCAGAGATTCCTTTCAGCCCTGTGGTCCCCCAGAAAAATAATTGTCAGGAGAAAAAAGGAACTAATTCAGCTATACATTTTTTTTAAAATAAGGGGATTTGGATGAAGACATACTTCTAATAAAGCTCTTAAAAGTGTAGAGACACTTAGAAAGCATTCAACATTAAAAGTCAGTCTGTCACATCATCTAAATATTTGGTCAATCAGTTTTTAGAAAATTATCTAAAAATGTATGTGGGAATTTAAATACATGTAAAGGTCATTCTAATTCTTGACACTAAAAGAACACTGTGAAATTACAAGCTTTCTGTACTGGAAATTTTGAAATCTGTACAGTGTGAATCCTCTGAAACAGAATGAATTGTATGTCTTTGAATGAAGCTAACAGTTAAACATGGAAGCATTTATTCCTTTCCTAAGTTAGAGAACTAAATGAATGGGGATAAATAAATGGGATGTTGATGTGGGTTTATCCCAACTGATTTTGGACACCTGATGCAAGTCCTTAGAAGTCAATGGAAAGAGATAGTCAAGAGCAACTTAACTCACCTGAAATCAAAATCACTTCACAAAGGTATCTGAATTTCCTTACCTATCATCTAGGGAGACAGAATGTGTCATCAGAAGAAATATAAGCTTCAAAGGTCAATAGCGTTTGTGAATAAGATTTCTGTGTGTGGACATAGGATATATGAGACACACACTGAGAAAATATATGTGCAGATACTTGCTTTTCAGTTGAAAAATACAGTTTCTGGTATGTTTCCAATTTCTATTTCAAAGAAAAATGCATTTTCTCTGTAATGGAAAATTCCCACAAATAAATAGTGTTTTTGGTAAAGCTGCTAAAGAATGTTGCTTGTGTGTGAGGTGGAACAAGTGACTTCGATGCCTTTCAGTTTGCCAAAGCAGGAATACCCATTTTTCAGTTAATTCAAGTATAATCTGATCTCATTGGATAACAGGAAAGTTAGGCTATTTCCCCCGGTTTGACTTTTGGGTAGACTATCTCCTCCATAAGAAATTTGTTGTTTCTTCCAGCCATTATGATTTAGTGCGGGAGTGCCTCATCCATCCCACCACAGAGCACAGAGACTAACACAGGCATCTGCCTCTCCAAAGGAAATGGTTACATAAGAGATCCAAATTATGCTTCTGAATTTACTTATACATTGATGTGTAAAAGCTTTGTGTGCTTGATCAGTCTAATCAGGCTCAAGAATGGGATAATGCATAAACGAGTGACAACATCAGGTTTTAAAAGTCTCGGATGAGTGGCAAAATAGGTTGCCTGATTTTCTGAAGTGCAAAGCCCCCAACAGCTGTGACTGAATCAGTTTGCATACTTAAATAAACATGTCCACATGTGATATATGGACATATGTCATATCTCCTTCAAAAGTGTATGTTCAGCCAGAGATCCCTGCAGCTCCAGGCTAAGTGGAGCTGTCTCCTGTTCTCTCTGACAATGTATTTGTCACTGCAGCTCAGAAAGAAAGCAACAACACTTTTTACCTTTTTATCAAAATAAGGCCTTTTGTGTTCTCCTTCCAGCCTAGGAACCACATCCAGGTCCATATGCAAGTGGCTATCAATTTCCTCCTTAAAATGGCTTATTTTCCTTATGAAAGCACAACAGGAGTGACCATAATCACTAGAATAAACACTAGCTGGTAAAATCTTTACTAAGTTAGGTTTGACCAACCAGGTGCTCTCAGTCTCTCCTTGATGATGAAAAGTTAGGTGGAACTTCATTTCTGCTCATCTCAGTAGCTGTCAGTCCAGTACCTTTTGGGCAGCCCCATAATGATTTCAGAGCCAAAACACTCTTCAGCCAGCTCCACACAAAATCAGCCTCAGTGCTCTAATACATAAATAGTTAGCGTCTTTGAAGTTCAGACATTCATCAATAGCCCAGAAATTACAAGACTACAATGTCAAAGGTGCTGTTTGTACCTTTGGGATCCTCAAATAGTCTTGGGTAGAATTATACCACCCACACTGAATGTCGGTGGTATGGATTAGATACTTTCACTTAGAGTACATATATGAAGTGAACAAAACTTTACTCCATCTTTACACAATGTCTGTAGTTAAAATAGAAAAGTCACTTTGTATAGATTTCTTGCATTAAATTTCAAACTATAATTTAATAGGCAGAGGCCTGCAGTCATTAATCAAGAATCACTTAAACAGCTGCATAAATTTAACCTTTTATGCCTCTTCTCCAGCTATTTCAGCTATTTCTTTTCGACCAAAAAAAACCCCTTGGGACATTATTTTTCAATTTTCTGTTTTAATTACAGAACCCATTTAATAGCAATTAGTATTTTTAAGAGAAAGGCATCACTTAACATGAAATAATCTTTTACTGGGAGGGAGGGAAAGACAGGAAAGACTATTTTTATTGTGGCAGATGCATCAGGTCTGCAGGGTTATGATCAATGATGCAGAGTCTGGTTGGAGGCCTGTACTTAGTGGGGTTCCCCAGGGGTCAGTAATAGGTCCAGTCATGTTCAACCTGTTCATCAATGACCTGGATGAAAAGACTGAGTGCATTCTCAGCAAGTTTGCTGATGATACCAAACTGAGTGGAAGGGCTGACACACCAGAAGGCTGTGCTGCCATTCAGTGAGAACTGTACAGGCTGGAGGACTAGGCAGAGAAGAAAGTGCAAGTGTAGGATCCTGCACCTGGGGAGGAATAGCTCCAGGCACCAGTACAGGTTGAGGGTTCACCTGCTGGAAAGCAGCATTGAGGAGAGGGACCTGGGAGTTCTGGTTGACCACAGGCTGACCATGAGACAGCAATGTGCCCTTGTGGCGAAGAAAGCCAATGGTATCCTGGGGTGCATTAGGAAGACTGTGACCAGCAGGTCGAGGGAGGTTATCCTTCCCCTCTACTCTGTCCTGGGGACATCACATCTGGGCTACTGTGTCCAGCTCTGGGCTCCCCAGTTTAAGAAGGACGAGGAATTACTGGAGTGAGTCCAGCAGAGGACTATGAAGATGATTAGGAGTCTGGAGCATCTTTCTTATGAGGAGACACTGAGAGAGCTGGGTCTGTTCAGCCTCAAGAAGGCTGAGAGGGGATCTCATCAATGTTTATAAATATTTCAAGGATGGGTGTCAAGAGGATGAGACCAGACTCTTTTCAGTGGTGCCAAACAATAGGATGAGGGGCAATGGGCACAGACTGAAGCATAAGAGGTTCCATCTGAATACGAGGAGAAACTTTGAAGGTGAGAGAGCACTGGAACAGGTTATCCAGAGAGGCTGTAGAGTCTCCTTCCCTGGAGACATTCAAAACCCACCTGGACACATTCCTGTGTGATCGCTGTAGGTGAACCTGCTTTAGCAGGTGGGTTGGGCTAGATGATCTCCAGAGGTCACTTCCAACTCCAGCCATTCTGTGATTCGGTGAACAGTCCTCGCCTCTTTCCCCCGAGAAAGCAAGGCATGGAATGAACAGTGAAATATCTGGCACTTGCCCAGGTTTCTTACAGCACAAAATCACAAGGTAGTTCAGACACTTGGTTACTTCCAGTCCATTCCAGAGAAAGCCAGATTAGGGCTTTAGCTAGAGGGGAACAAAACACAATGCAAATATTTTCACTGCCTAATGCCAGTCACCTGTGCAATAGACTCAGGAGCAAACATAGCAGAGCTACCATAGCAGCTGTGCAGGAGGGAGAGGGCAGGAGAGGACAACAGCCAGAGCTATGGCACACAGGAGGCTTGACAGTGGGGTCAGTCCTACTAAGACCACCAAGGAGCTGCAGCCCTTCCAGCACATGCTCTCCCCTGCTTACTCCAGTGCAGCACTCTTTTAATCAACATACTCAGGGCAGTGGGGACTGTGCAGTGTTGAAGGGCAAACATTTAGCACACCATTCAGGTGCCATGTAAGTGGAATGCAGAAGCCTAAATTTGGGTAAATTATGAATTTATCTTTATAGATACACATAATTTTTGTGGGACTTAAGATTTGCTACAGAGTATTTGTGTGCTGAGTTGACCAAATCCAACCAAAAACATGATGTTCAGACCTTTTGCTAAATTAAATCATTTTAATGGCCTCAAATAAATACGCTATAGTTTAATTTCAATGTTACAGTTTTTTATTCAACTAAGAGCAGTGATATGTGGTTCCAGGCCCTCACCAGACTCAGCAGGTTTACACTTGTGACTCTGTGGTGAGTTAACTTTGGTTAATGGCTGCTCTCTCACTGCCCCTCCTCCTCAGCAGGACAGGGGCAGAAAACAAGGTTAAAAAGCTCATGCTTTGAGGTTAAGTAAGGGAGATCAGTTATCATTTAACATCATGGATAAAACAGACTCAACTGGGGGAAAATTAATTTAATTTATTATCAATTATCAAGGACCTAGAGAGTGAGAAATAAAGGCAAAATTTTTAAAAAACACCTTCCTCGCACTCACACCCTTTCCCACAGGCTCAGCTTCACTCCTTTGTTCCCAACTCCTCAACCTCCCCTCAAAGAGTGGCACAGGGGAGTTGGGAATGGGGCTTGTGGCCAGTCCATAACAGCTTCTCTCTGCTGCTCCTTTCTTCTCACACTTCACCCCTGCTCCAGCATGGCGTCTCCATGCACTGCAGGAGACTATCTGCTCTGGTGTCTGGAGCACTGCCTTCCCCTCCTTCATCACTGACTTTGCTGTTCTCAGGGTTATTTCTCACCTTTTTTTTCCTCACTTCTCTGACTGTTTCTCATTTTTGCTTTGTCTTAAGTATGTTTTCTCAGAGGCACCACATACATGGATGTCAGGCTCATCTGTGCTCTCTGGTGGGTCTTTTGGAGATAGCTAGAACCTTCTGTGTCCAGTCCTGACCTCGTCCCAACAGAGGCCATCAATGCAGCCCCCTACTGCAAACACCTTACCACGGCCATCCCTAGAGCCTCCTGCTTCCCAAGACACTTCTATCACCAGCACGCAGTATGATATTCAGGGTGTGAATCCCACCGCTTTTTTCTGTACATTGTACCACTTCTCTGTTGAAGCTGATCATTAAGTCAGTGAAAAGAAATGGTAGGAAGAAAAGAGTAGAAGCTGTGCAAGGAAGCATAGCAACACAGCAAGTGGTCCCATAATATTTGTATTTTCCTTTCTCTACAAGAATTCCATTCTCATTTTCACAGGTAGATGACTCTCTTATGGAGAGAGATGTATTTTATTATGACTCTCTTATTATGGAGCAGATCATCCTGAATGCCGTCACAGAACACATACAGGCAACCAGACAATCAGGCCCAGTGAGCATGGGTTTATGAAAGGCAGGTCCTGCTCGACTAACCTTATCTCTTTCTATGATAAGGTAAGCTGCTTAGTGGATGAAGGAAAAGCTGTGGATGTTGTCTACCTGAAGCCTTTGACACCGTTCCCCACAGCACTCTCCTGGAGAAGCTGGCTGCTCAAGGCTTGGACAGTCATACTCCTCACTGGGGACAAAACTGGTTGGATGGCCAGGACCAAAGAGTTGTGCTGCATAGGGTTAAATCCAGTTGGTGGCCTGTCATGAGTGGTGTTCCCCAGGGCTCAGTATTGGGCCCAGTTCTGTTTAGTATCTTTATCAGTGATCCGGATGAGGGGATTGAGTGCACCCCAAGCTTGCAGATAACACCAAATTGAGTGAAAGTGTTGATCTGCTGGAGGGTAGGAAGGCCATACAGAGGGATCTGGACTGGATGGATTGATAGACTGAGGCTGATTGTATGAGGTTCAAAAAGGTCAACTGTCAAGTCCCACACTTGGGTCACAATAACCCCAGGCAGCACTACAGGCTTGGGGAGGAGTGGCTGGAAAACTGCCTGGCACAGAGGGATCTGAGTGTATTGATCAACAGCCAGCTGAACACGAGCCAGCAGTGTGCCCAGGTGGCCAAAAAAGCCAACAACATCCTGGTGTGGCTCAAGAGTAGTGTGGCCAGCAGGACTAAGGGAAGTGATTGTGCCACTGTACTCAGCACTGATGAGTCTCCAACTTGAATCCAGTGCTCAGTTTTGGGCCTCTCACTACAAGAAACATCGAGGTGCTGGAGCAAGTTCAAAGAAGAGCAATGAAGCTGGTGAGGTGACTGGAGAACAAGTGTTACGAGGAGTGGCTGAGGGAACTGGTGCTGTTTAGTATGGAGAAAAGGAGACTCAGGGGAGACCTTATCGTTCTCTACAACTACCTGAAAGAAGGTTGTACCATGGAGGATGTTGGTCTGTTCTCCCAAGTAGCAAGTGATAGGATGAGAGGAAATGGCCTCAAGTTGTACCAGGGAAGATTCACATTGGATATTAGGAAAAATTTCTTCATAGAAAGAATAGTCAGGCATAAGAACAGCCTGCCCAGGGATGTAGTTGTGTCAGCATCCCTGGAAGTGTTTAAAAGATGTATAAATGAGTTTCTTAGGGACATGGTTTAGTACTACATTTAGGTTATGGTTGGACTCTATGATGTCGACAGTCTCTTCCAAGCAAAATGATTCTATGATTCTATTCTATTTTCTATGACTTGGCAGTGTTAGGTTAATGGTTGAACCTGGTGATCTTAAAAGTCTTTTCCAACCTGAATAATTCTGTGATTATATGATTCTCTTGATTCTTATAATTGTCTCCTGATCTTATCTTTTGTTTAACTCTGTCAATGATGAAACTGTGCTAGCACAAAAACAATTTTTATTTTCAGCTTGTTTCACTAGAACCCTGTTTTGCAGTCTGGCACCTGTCATCTTCTAACAGATGAAAGAAAACGTAGCAGTTCTTTAGTCTTCTGAACATCTTCAAGGAAAAAAGACAACAAATATCACACTAATGTACCAAACTGTTACATTTCAAATCCATCAGGTTCTTATTTTGACAGGAATCACACATGTACACACTCACACACACACACATACACACGCACATACCTTCTTTAAGACATTCTCCGCAATTTTTCAAATAATAGTTTTATCACTTATTGTCTTTCATGCACTTCAGTACCTCACACGCATCACACATATGGAGTTTTCGTTCAAAACATAAAACAACACTCTTATGTCTTGTAGCAATTTGGCACTCTGAATAGACTTCCAGTAAATTATTCAGGATTTCAAGTAGGTAAATAGCACTTTAGCTCTTTCTCTTGGTTGCTCAGTGCTGTAGTAACTCAGATATTTGGACATGTGTAGAAACAGAATTTTGTGACTTCTGGAAGCCTCAGGCACCTATAGAGCTTGACAATCCTCATGATTAGTAGCTAAACTGCAAGGATTGCTAGTGATCCAGTGCTGGACCTGAATGTCTGCATTGCTTTTAAGCCAAAATACCAACAATCATTTATTAAAATTCAGGTCTTGAATTCAGGTATAAGTTTTAAAAAAGTTTATTCTGTGTGTCCTCTAACATGGAATATTGTGATTAAGAACAGAAAATAATAGATAGATAGATAGATAGACAGATGACAGACAGACAGACAGACAGATAGATAGATAGATAGATAGATAGAGAAGCTTTCTTTCCCCTGGCAGCCTTGTAGATGGTTAAAATGCAATCAGATGAAGAAGGCTAAGTTGGGAAAAATCACCAGAACAGTGACTTTCTATCTGAGGTTGAAATGAGCTCAAGAGTTTGATTTGACACAAATAGCAATTGCTATTAAATCTCTGTATATAAGACAGGCAGAATCATCAGTACTTTAATCACATTTGTCAAAGAGATCTAAATTGCATGCCCTGGCACTGTGATTGTGGTATGGCATGTTCATTCCAGAAGCTTTGTCTAGGTTTGGAAAGAATCGAGATTTTAACTAAAGTATTGGTAATACTTTCTAATTACTAATAAAAATTAGCAATAAATAGATAGTATGTATGAAGATTAAGCTTATCATAGACAAGAACATGCAAAGTTTCCAAGGACTCAGTCAGTTCCTACAAGGGAAAGCAAGTCACCTGTATTTGCTGCGTCACGTGTAACACACACGTTGAAATTGCCCAAGTTACACCATTTCAACCCTCTAGTAAAAAAGAAATGTGTAATAAGCCAAAGTTTTGGGTTCAGTTTCATTAACTTGAACCCAGAATAAATATATTGTACTCACCAAAGTTATTCAGATCTGTGTCAATGTAAAAGGGAAACAAACTGTCGCTCATAATTTAATGTTCAGAGCTTGTTCGCATGCTTCTGCCTGCGATTACTGTGTATAAAATGTAAAACCAGAACATTGCATGGAATACAATCCACTTTTGTTTGCATGTAAAGTAGAATTCTTTGTTGTTATAAAGGTGGGCAAATGGTCACTCCAAACATCATAAATATTCGTTCAAGTAGCTAAAATATATTCAGGAGTTGAAAGGAAACCCTTCTATTATCATGAAAAACTCTGATTTTTTTATACGAGTCTGTAACTAATACTTCAGGGAATACTGAGAAATAAAAGAAAGTGAGATTTCCTCAGGCATAAGTATAGACTGCAGACCATTATTGAAAAATTAACTTATTATTATGTTTTATTAGGTGCATTGCTCAGGAAGCTTTTTGTTTATTCTCATCAGCCTGCTGTCCTCTCTTACTATAATTTACAAGTGCACAGGCAATCTAATATATCCTTGTTTGAAACACTTCAGAATCTATTGGCAATTTTCAGCAGTAGCACCGTGTGGTTTTGCTCTTGCATAATTGTCTTTAGCAAGTACTTCTAGGGAAGAAGGATTTTCAAATTCACATGAAAGGAGAGACTGATTAGAGTACACTATTTATGATGATAGCATTAAACTTCAATGTTTCCCTTCAGATTGTCAGTAAAGGTGGTCTTTTTTTAGCATGGCCCTTTCCAAATGTTTTAACTCTTTGACAGAGGTAACAGAAGTGTGTCTAGAAACAGATTTTGCTGCTGTGAATTCAGTGTGCTGAAACTGCTTTTCATGATTAAACACCATTATTTATACTTGAATACACAAATCAGTAAGGAAAACACAATGTAGAAGCTACAACTGTCAGAAAAGAGCAGAAACAGAAGGGACTGAAAAAGTGAGTCAGGAAAGAGGAACTTTATTCATTTAATAATATTGGTCATACTAGTACACTTCACTTTCCTAGATATCCCTTTTATCTAAATGATACACAGTGAGATGATTAAAATACTAATTTGGGTGAGTTTTAATGCAAATAAATGAAACTAAGCATTTTTTCTTCATAAAGCTAAGTAGTCTGCTCAATGTCATGTAGCCATCAAAAGTTCGATTCCAGAAACCTATAGCAAAAATCTAATTTTACAATGTAATTCTTAACTGTGCATAGCATAACAGGGATTTTCCACTAAAGTTAAACATATCTTTAAAAGACCAGGACCTGCAGAAAACCGTGGGGTTTTTTTCAATGTTTTTACCTGAGTCTTCTTGCTCTGAAATGAAATGGCATACCAGCTTATTCCAAGTGTCTTGTCTCCAAGACAAGGAGCCACTACTGAGGAGAGAATATAAAACACCAAACATGTAAAAAAAAAAAAAAAAATTAAGTGACCATGTGAAACTAAACACATCCAAAACAGGTCTAGCAGCTTTTTCTTATAATGAGGGGAAAGTTGTAAATAATCCACTGATACAATAATTTCTTAAAATATAGTCCTTTGATAAATTGAGTGGTTTAAAAAAACTGTAAGGCATAAATTCATCTACGTGTAAACCAAAGCTTTTGTTAATCTTATTAATGTTAGTTCCAGGGTTGTGCATCTCCATAACGATTGCAAATTGTTTCAAATATTACTTTACAAAATCAAACAGTAACAAAAATGAATACTTTGTCTTCAGCAAGGCCCAGCTTCTAATTGTCTTATCTATGTAATAATTGGATTCCTATTTCTGTGACTTTGTTTAAGAAGTGCTTATCTTTTCAGAACAGGAAAACTGACTTATCTTTTGTGTTCCGTTCTGCTGCAGCAAATGTATTTTCAAACATTTAGGCTTCTTATTTTCTTGTCTGTTTGTTCTCCTGTTTCACGTAGACAAAGGTGGAGATGAGAAGTAAATCAAGCAGACAGGAAACTGTACTTGCCAGAGTTTCATTTTGTACTGGCACATTTGTCATTTTAGGATAAGCACTGCTCTGCACATACCCCCAGCCAGTAAAGCCCAAAGCAAAAAGGTGAAGTTGAAAGCTTTCTTCCTACACAGTCCTGCCTCTGCTGCAGGTATCCTCAGAGGTGAGACCAGGCCCCACAAATCCTTCCTGACCTCTGTTCCCCCATCCAGGTTCCATTTCTGTTATTTTTCTCTCTCTCAGTTTTCTCATAAAAGCTCCTTTACAGGAAAGACGCTTCATTTACACTGATTCAGTGTACATGGCTGGGTCAAAAAGTCATCAGGACAGATAGAGAGACAAGGGACTTTTGGGTGTAAGAAGGAGCTGGGAGGACAAATTCTTGTAGAGAAACTGAAAGGTGCAAGTTTGAAATTTAGAGGACTGGGGCTGGCTGGAGACTGTGAATATGTGCCCCTGTGAGGAGAGGGGCTTAAATTGTGACAAAAATATTTCTCAAAAAAGATTGAGAGTTGTTATGCTATATTGATACATTGCTCTGATCTACACTGGCCCTAGGAAGAGCTATAGCCTCCAGTACATGTTCCAATAAAGTTTTTCTGTAGCCTGATGGCTTCCCTATCTAGTTATTCTATATAAAGTCATACATATATAGTTATTAATATATAGTTATTCCTTGTATGGTTATTCTTCCCTTTATATTTATTTGAAATGTTTCTAAACACAATTGTTCCTTTCTTCTCACAAAACATGAAGGAAATTTATTTCCCTGGTGTTCCTTACCACACTGATAGCAGGTCAGAACTCCCTGAGAAACCACAATTCTTCTCTTTTAGTTAGTCTTAAGATGTACCTCTCTTCCCACTTCCATGCACGTGTAATGGCCATAGGGTGCTCAAGGCCAAAAGAAAATACTAAAATATCAGCTTTCAACAGCTGGTGAGATGTTTTTGCTCCAAAATGGCAATTTTTCAGGCTAGTCTTCCTTACAAAATTCCAGTTTATTGAAACATCTCATGCAAAACTTGTTTCGCTGTAGTTTTTCTTGCCTACAGTGGACGTGACAGAACAGGATTGAAGTTAAACCTCTCTTACCTTTTATATTTACTATTTTTAAGAATCTCAGCCTTGGATAATTAATTTGTGATGTCTTTCACTTGATGTGCAGGTAATATTAATGTACACCTCAATGTAGATGACTCTACTGAATGTTAGGTTAGGACATGTCAGAGCTGGGTACTCTGATGCTGGAGCTCTTGTTCTGAGCCTAGTCCTGTGAACTGCCTTTCCTATGCTTCTGTGGAAAAGAACTGTAGCAGTGCTGTCTACACTCACCTGACTAGTTTTGAAACATAACTACTATTATCTTCTTCCTGGATTATTTCAGTATAACCAAGATTTTTTAAAGTGAAAAGGAATTTCAGATATTTCCATTTTTGTCACAATATGTGTAAGTGCAGTAATGAGCATCCTCTTCTGAAATAAGGAATTATGAAGTATCAGAACATTAAAAAAAAAGATTGAAATACCAGGTTTAGCTACCTTCCTTTAAAAACCATCAGAAAACCTGTGTAGCCTCTTATTTAATGTGAGCTTAGCAATTATTCAGACAAACTGCTAAGGAACTGAAATTTGTTTTAACATACAATGTATTAGAAACAAACCTGATTATACACCATAATAATTATGCTGAGGTAACATGAAATTATATTTGATTTAAGGTTTTTGACATCTCACTAAGGCTGTACATTTTAAAATATATTGGCGTGGTAGAACAGAAGTTGAGAACTGCTAATTGCAAGAAACAATATTTCATGCCCACATGCACATGTATGATGATTGTTAAAAGAGATCTCACGAATCCCTTGGTTTCCTAAGATATTGTTTTAGTCTGAGTTAAATGTAGTATCTAATTGCCAATTGCAATGCATTATGTTTATATAATATGATACTTATTTTTTCCACTTGAGTAGATAAAGTGGGTATCTATTTATATTATCACGATGTTTGAGTCAGTAGAGACTGATTAGTTACACTGAATGCCAGCAAAAGCAAATGCAGTATCCTGAATAAAAATTGGCAGCTTTCGTGTCATGCGAATGCAAATAGACAAACAAGAAGAGAAATGTGTTCTTCTACATTGAAGTCCCAATGTTCTTCTTATGTGGCCTATTCACACCAATAAAACTGTAAGATGTGAATTGCATCCAAGTTCGTCCTCTATTTTTTCCCGGATAACTAATGTTTTTGTTATTGCTTAGCAATAAGTAGACATAGAGATACAGCCCTTAACTGAACAGTGTATGTTATTTCCTTTTAGCAAAGTACAGATAAAGTGCATTCCTCTTACTGCGTTTGATAGAGTTAATTTAGGTGAAGAGGCTCTGCTTTGGATGAGCTGTGTTTTCCACTAATAAGTATTTTCTATATATTGCTTTTTATGAAGAACTGACAGCCTCGTAATAATCTGTTTTGACAGTATTTCCTAGAAATATTGTGTTAAATATTTTTAGACATGAGAGATCATGGACATATGGATATAGTGGTGTGTGCCTTGCCTAATTTTATGCATTATATAATTTGCCATTGTTGAAGACTGTTGTACCATCTTTCATTCATTTAATAATGCTTTTGCAAATTGGCAGATAGCATTTGGGCTAAAATACACACAGGGTTTTTGCAGGAATAAAACATGCTCTGCCTTTTCTCTGGTGTAGAGCAATTTGTCAAGTAATTAGCCAACCTAATTAAATTTTTGTAGCACTAATCAAACGAATATGCTAAAATTTCCTTTGCACAGCCAGTTTGCTGTCTGCTTGCATTTAACTTGATGGTTTGAAAGAGGCCCTACTATGTCTGCCACTCCACTTAATCACCTAATTTGCATTTTATATTGGTAAATCAAATTAAGCACCAGTGGCTTTTAGTATGATTGACTATGGTCAGGGCTGTTCAGATGGGACTTTTTCACAGAAAATTAGGCACATTTTAATATGAGTGAGTCTGTGCTTTCAGCATTCAGCAAACTACATTCACTCAGCTAATTAAAAGTGCTTGTTGCTTTTTGCCGATGTATGATAGATTTATCCAGCTGGTGTGTCCATTTTCTTTTGCATAATTTCTTGATGGAAGTTTTTATCTTTATACATAATAAGATTGTCTAAACAACACTTCTAACCAATTTGCGAGAACTATATAAATAATATTTTGCAGAAGCTATTTACTTTGAAAGAAATACACTTGCTGTTCAGCAAACTGATTAGGTTATATATCTTTGCTTTTACATCCTTCTACAATATAAACCTAGACGCTATGAAATTTTCAGACATCGTCTCCCCTGAGCTGGAGTATGTTGGTTTCCTAAAATCATGGGAAAAATCTGCTGAAGAGTATCCCTAACTGTTCTGTCATGGTGTAGAGTTCGATCCTCCTGTAGATTAGGTCAAAGTTCTGACTCAAAACCTTATGTATTAATGTGCTTATAGAATGAGGTTATTTATGTGCATAGGTATTCCTTCGTTGTTTGTTATTTTGAAGGATACTTTACCATAGATAAAGCATTTCCTGGAATGAGAATGGAGATTTATCTTTTTCTTTTTTTCAAGGGTCAATAAGAACACAAGTATCAAAATGCATTGCCTGAACAGTTCAACTTAATATATGTGCTAACAATAGGCAGCAAACAGAAAACTAGTTTCACTGGTATATTTTTTAAAAAAGTCTAGCTTTCATCAATTTTTTGGAAGAGACTAAACAAGTCTAAACTGGCAGTAGGACAACAAAGGACAAAATTAAAAAATTGATGATAATTACCTCTTTTTTCCTAAAAGAATTATGTTCACATCATCTCATTTAGTTGCTATCATATACATATATATATACACACACACATACATACATATACATACATACATATATATGTATTTCTTTTCTAAAAGGACTGATACCACAAAATAGCTACTGTTCCTGACTGAGACCCTTTATGAGGCAATGCAAGTGACAATTATCTGGCTCCAAAGAGCTGTCTAAGGTCAAGACTCTTAAACTCTCCACCTTGCTGGTGTTGTGATGAGCCCTTGGCCAGTGCTTTTGTGGATGGTGGAAGGATGAAGGTTACATCTTGGACATTTGTTAGACATGAGCAGCTGCTTATGACAGTTGTCCACTTAGTGGAAGGTGAGGAAGGAATGAAAGGGATTCAGCCATGGAAACCCTGTTAAATTTGTCAGAGAAAAGCTAATTTAACAAAACTTTTCACATTCAACAGGAGACTTTGTACATGGATCCAAAGCAAAATTTTCCCCTACAAACTTCAGGAATTTTCTCTGAGTTGACTACAGAGCACTCAGATATTCTCTTCTGTCAGCAGAGCTGTGATAGAAGTCATTTAAGAGGGGAAAAAGAGCAATCTTAAACTGTCATAGCTATTTGTTAAGGAAGTGCGTGTCATCTTTAGTCATACAGTTAGTCTCATTGATTTAAACTAAAGGCTTCTATAAAGAGGGCTGAATTTGTTGCATCAAGTTGTTTTGGGTGGGGGAGAATGAAGGAAAGTTCCTAAATGTATGATAGAAAATAAAAGATAGCAATAGCAAAGAATTATGTCAACATAGGAAAACTGCTATTTGCAAGTGTTCAATGAAAGACAATACAGTGAGGCAGCTAACTGCAAAGCTTAAATACTGACCATATTGTTCTAAGAGTCAGACTTAAAGATGAAGTTTGCATCCATCCCCATTACAGTTTGCACAGTGCAGTTCATCAAACTTCTTGAGGGTTTTTGGGATGTTTCTCTGCAAACATTCTTCTGCAAATCTCAAAATGTTAAAAATTGAGGACCAGATTATATCCCTTTCCCTGATGGAAGAAAGTGTCCTCGGACATGGAAGTAGTGGGGAAAAAAGAAATCTCAACAATGGCCATACAGATCTCAGAAGAGAAGCTCAAGCTGAGCCCTTGACCCACAATGTACAAATGTAACAGATGTCTAAGTACTGTAATGCAGCTTTAATTAAACATAGGCCAAAACCTCCTTGCTCTAAACTCGTAGGGATTAACATGATAAGAACTTGGCCTTGTTCGGGCCAAACTCGATTCCGTCCAGTAGAAATGCAGTAACATTTTGTGTGTTTTGGTTCTGGGCTGGAATAAAGCAAGCTCTATTACATTGTACAAGTACCTGAAAACACTGGGTGAACCCCCTTTCCTATGCCTTACTGTGCCTTAGCTGATTTAATAAGCAAGCATATTTTGTAAACTCATTTGAAATCTCTGTTCCTAATAATGCATGGTGGTATAATATGGTTCTGAGGGGTATTCTAATTTATACTTATATTTTATATTCTGATTTATATGTGTAAACATTCTCATTTGAAAAATCCTCAGAGGTATGCAGTCTTCTTACTCAGTACTAAGCGAAAAATGCAAATAAACAGAATCAAGCTATTACATTTTCTTGATTTGATATTCCAACTGTCTGGCCTTTTAATTTTATTTTAATGAATTTAAATTCAACTAAATGTCACGTTCAGAATGTTAGTACTCCAACCACGTCCAAAAATTTATTCTGAATATCCAAAGTTACTGAGCAGCATGTCAATGTATATTTAATATTAAATGGAACATATTCTTGTCCATTGAATACTATAGATTACCCCTGAATTAAAAAAAAAAAAATAGTTGCCTATATATTCTTCCCTACTTTCAAATTCCAAAGCACCAAATCTGGTGTTCACTTCCAATTCCCCCCACCTTCAAAAATAATATTGCTTGATATATCATTTTTGTTTATTGGTCACTGTTGTGACTGTAAAGAAATCACAAAGGATTTGTGGCACCATAAAGGTTATTTTTGTTAATCTAAGAAGGAAACATTTACATATGATAGTCTACTAGATAATTTATACATTTCCCCAGTTTGTGAACCTTACCCGTACTAGTCTGAAAACTTACCTAAAAGCCACTTTCATTTTGTGCCAGTTTTTGGAGTTTAGAACCTGAGTCAGGAGTCTTTATTCATAAAAACTGCTAGTGTTTAAATCCTGCTTCTTGTGCCCCAAATTTACTATAAGCATAGAAATGAGCTACAAATACATTCTGCATAATAAGATGACATTTATTGCAATTCCCTGCTACTAAATTCATAAACATGTTAGAGTTAAGAAGACAAATTTCCATTCCTTAGCATAATTTGGAAGAAATAAGGATCTCTATGAACTGAGTTTCACATTTTCTTTCTTTTATACTAGACCGAACAGTCTAAGTGTTGGTATTAATTTTCAGTTATTCAGTTACTCATCTAATATGAATTGTGATCTCTTTGGGAACTTTAAAAGGTCCAGCCCTGTTGATTTAAGCAGAAGCTTTTTCTGCATTGGATTAGAAAATCATGCTTTCAGAAGGAGTCAGCTGCTAATAGGAAGTTTGCTTTCTGTTCCCTACCATGCCCATGAAACCAAACCTCTAATCCAGTTTTTGATACTGATCCCTGTCCTTCCTCTCAGCTGAGGATATGTCTGTTTGTTTTGGAGAGTCTTTTGAGTTTATGTATGAGGAGAGGGAGTTAAAATTTAATTTTCTCTACTCCTTACCCTGTAATCTGTTTTTGACATATGTCTGTGTGGAGTCTGAGGTGTGCTTTCTTACAACTGTTTAGTGAATTATTATCTTACTATTACCAGCGAGTAAAAAATTTGTACTAGAAAAATATCATGCCACAGTTCTGAAAATGGCTTCTGAATGGCTTCCCCTAAATGGCATAGCGAACAAATTTAACATTATCTGGTTATCCCCCAAGCTTGTATGTCCACCAATAGATAGGAAAAGACAAACCAACTACTACCTGAAGCAGTTTTATGTGTCTACATTTTTTGATGCCTGGAGGACAGAGCTTTCAGAAATGTGGCCTGTCTTGTTCATTAAAAAAATGTACACTTATTAACAATAGATATATTCTTCATCAGAGTGAAATTCAATCACCTTGTAAAAATAATATATTCTTAAAGAATTTTGCTCCTATATTTTTGTTTCTGCTGTTCAGAAAAAAACATGCATTCATGCTCATACTGAGAAAATAATTTATTTTAATTTTTTTTCATTATAGATTTTGTGTTGCAATCTGAACTCAGGTTTACATTTGCAGTCAAATATGTACAGTGTAATTGCTCCCAGTGTTACATGCAACTAAATCGCAGGTAAAAGTAAATTCAGCTTCATAGAAGTGAGTTCTTGGAATTGCCCCCCTTAAAGGAGCATCTTATATTGCATAGCATCCTGAGCTATGCTTAACACTTGATGAGAACAAAAAGAGCAGGAATTTATGCAAAGCAACACCCAGTAACTTGTATATACCAAATGTCACGCTTTAAAATGTACATATGTTACAGACGAGCTGCAGCAGACTCTAAACTGAATCAGCTGATCGTGCATAAACAGGAACCACAGTAAGCAGCTGCTGTCAGAGCCCAACAATAGCATTTCAAGCAGTTTATTTGACTGAACTAATTCTAACAGAGACAATAGGTTTCTTCCTATTGTTACAGGCTAGCAGTGAAGCAGAACATCAAGCATGTCTCTCAGTAGTGGGCTTGTTTGGTCTCTTTGTGTGGTATTTATAGCATGGTCTGGTTAATGTCAGTCTTCACTTTATTGGTATTCTCTTAAATCCTGACATTTTACCCAGACTTTTACTAATAAACTAAATCATCTTATAGAAGTGATGTGTATTTTCCAGCAAGTCCTATTAAAACTTCTAAACCCCTTCTAAATGTGTGTGTCTGTATTTCATTCCAACTTCTTTTGCATACTACAGTCTTTTTATTTTTATTCTTGATTTTTCTTCCACAGGGGACTTAGCCTTTTGTATTCACATATTTTAGCACATTTTTGTTCCGTAAATTTATTTCTTATGATAGCCTTTGGTATATATGGAAGAACATAGATTTCTTGCATAAGATGCAGATAATAATGTAAGGATCAGCCACCATGTTCTCATAAGCTGAAATAACACTTAAAAACTTGGTAGCATAGGCCATCACAAAAAGGCTTCCCAGTGACAGTACATTGAAAAATTGTCATTTCTGAATACAGTCTTGATAAACTATGTACACAAATAATATTTTATAAGAGAGCTTAGCATCAAAATGGTGCAAGCAAGAAATGAAATTGGAAAGTTGGGGCAAAAGAGATAACCCAAAGAAATGTTGAATATAATTAAAATGCAAAGCTAGAGAACATTTTCTGACAGAATGTTCCCTCTCTTCCCCAAAAAAAAGTATTTTGAGAGGTAAAACTGGCCAATAATTCAAGGCAAGAATGAGTCTGCTCTTCACTGTTCTTCAGAAATGCCCAGGGTGCACGGTGAAAGAGAGTACAAGCTGCACACAGGGTGAACTCAGCTCAGTATCACCTGTGCAGCAGATATCTCTGTTCCTTTACTGCTAATTGTTAAAATTGCAGAAAACACTAGTGGAGGAGATGCTCAGCTTTTGTCTCTGAGTTGTGCACAGCTCTTAAACTATTCACATGATCCTCTATATGTCAGAAAAAGTCCCACTGAGGCTGGACTGGCACATGAGGGGCTGAAACCTCCCAGTCATAGGACAAGAGTAAGTGAGAGCTTTTGTACCCATCACGGCCCCATTATGTAGGATTCAGCAGCGTAGCCAAGGACTGTCTGTAACATAGTGACAGAAAAAAATGCTTTTACTTTCTGTTTGAGAACTACTCTGGGGTTTCATCTGTTTCTCAGTGCTCTAGAGTCTGACAGCTTCTGGATCTGGAGCATGAGAATATATTGGTGTGTAACCCCATGGACCAGGAGGAGTGGTTGTCCTTCATCATGGTCTTGATTGTTCTTTGTGAATATCATCATCTCTGTATTAAACGCCTATGGGAAGTCAGCAGGAGTTTTGCGGGTTTTTTTAAAAAATAATAACAATAAAATAATCTATAGCATTGTTCTCTCTCCTTCTTGTCCTCTTCTGTTAGCTGCTGGAAGGAAAAAAATCCTTGTATCTAGCACCAGATTATTATCTTATTCAATTATCGGATTCAGACTTCTTGAAAAATACATAATCTTGCAGTCTAAGAGTTTCATATATCACTCCATTTAAATGTACAAAATACTGAAAACCTCCCAGTATTAACATGAGTATTTCCTGGTATGCTATAATCTGATATAATAAGAATTTGATCATTCTCTTGCTTATCATGACTGAGAGCTGTTCTGACAAAGAAAAAAAAAATCAATAACATGTTTTCATTATTAAACCATAGTGATTTTTCCTCTTCTTCTTCTGGTCAAAACCACAGCTGAGTGCTGAGCACCGGGGACAGCTGTAAAGTGTATGTGAATTTTCTGATTTTCTTTCACATGTTTAACATATTTATCTGCAGATATACAGTCTATATTCACATGTGCATTCAGCTTTTTTGTATATTCAGATTTCATTTTAAGTTCCTAAATGAATTTTTGAAGTGGTTCCTTTAACTCCTTACAGATTATAACTCACACACCTACAAAGGGAAATAGAAGGCATAAACTGGTTTTATTTCTGGCTGCACACAAGCCCATGTGGCTGTGTGTGCAGGTGTTTGCTGCAGCTCCCAGGAGGCAGCTGCTTTCCTTTCTGCAAAGCATCACAGCCATGGGTCTGCCCCTGATGCTCGAGCTAGCGAGAAAGTAGTCATCCCAAGGAGATGTAGCAGCAAACATCAAACTAAAACCAGATTATAACATATCAGTAGCATTGCCTGGAGCTAAATGCTTTATTCCAACTCATTTGGGAGAGTTTTGGCAAAGTGACCATTGACCTACTTTTCTGTTTAGAAGTTCTGTATGCGTATATATACATATGTATACGTGACAGATGCTCCTCAACACTAATGTGCTTTAATATTAGTAACAAGCACTCTAATCATAGAACATTCGTCAGAAATCAGCTTCTTGTTTTCCTTTTCTGAGGAAAGGCAGAGGCCAGCAAACATGGAGGTAATGAGATAACACTCATTTACTGGGTAGGTCTTCTCTAAAGAGAGACCAGATGCATTTGTGATGATGCAGCCACAGGCATAGGAACATGACTGCAGCTCAGGCTCCTCTCAGCCCATTCAGGTGTGGCAACAGGCAGGCAATGGAAGTGTAAGGTGGGAAGGCAAAACTGCAAACAACGTTAGTTGGATTAATGCTGTCTGCAGTAATGCTACTGTTCTGGCCTGCTGATTAAGTTGGCTTAATTAGTCAAGCAGAACACTGTGTTGACATATGACATGCACTTGGAGCCAGCTAACACAGCTATACACAGTGCAGATATAGCTTGAAAGGTTAGAATAGACTCTAGTGGCAACAGAATGATATCAACAGCTTTTAATACATCCTTCTGTGCTTGTTTAAGACAAGAAAAGATTATGTTCTGGATTCTCTGACTAACGAATTTAAGTTAAAACCTAACCCATGGTAGAACAGTTTGCAGGGGATTTTCTAGCTTTCATATAAATCAAGAGGCTGAGGTGAGCACAGACCCTTGCAGATCTGTTGAACAATCTGTTAACTCATGCCATACAAACTCCTATGCTCTCTCTAAGGGTGACCTCCTGCAAGCTAAATTAAATTGGAATTAAACCTCAGAAAACCTAATCCAATTTACTAACTTCCTCCAAAGAAGAGACAAGACAAATATCTAGCAGCTAATATTCCAAGGTGAGTCATAAAAATGTATCTATAACATGCAGTGAAGAGACACATGAGCTACATCCAAGAAGACTGCACATATAAGTACAAGCTGTCTCCTACCCAAGCCAGGAGCTCTGAGGATAAAAAGTAGTGCTGCTCTGACATACAAACAAGTCAGGAAGCATCATTCCCCACAACCAGGTGCCACCTCCATGGTCATATTTCCTGCCAATCAGTAGGGTGTGGTAACTCAGGCAGATGTCCCTGCTGCTGTAGCAGTCCCTCTCCTGGGTTCAGACCTGACGCTGGAACCTTGTGAGGCATCAATTCATACTCATTCCACAGCAAAGATAGGCACTAAGTGTTTCGTATTTTCATCAAGAAGATTATAGCCCTAAGAAAACAGTAATTAAACAAATAACTGTTTTCTCAGGCCTCCTGCCTAGTCAGGGAAAGCAAAATGATTTCAGTTCAGCCCAAATTGGTGTTAAGTGGAAGAAAGAACCAAAATAAAACAAAAAAGAACCCCAAGTTAAACAAATTGCTTTGTTGTTTCAAAATAAGATCTCCTATTTGATGACTTTTTGAAGTTTCTGCATTCACCATTTTAACTAGTGATGGTAGTTTTGAATTTAAAATGCTGGTTTGGAAAAAGAATTGCTTTCCAAAACATTTCATGTTGGGTATTTCATCAACTCTTTTCTTTTATCTCCTGTCTTTCACTAGGACTGTTTGCACATACGGTCCAAATTTCACAGTAGTTTCTATAACTTGACTATCCTGTCAGAATCATGTACAATCAAAAATAAGAACTATTAAAAATTACAAGAAAGTAATCCCAAAAGTTTTAAATAAGTTACTTTGAAGTTATAAGATGTGATACAATAATTTAAGCAGGTATTTATTTTTATTAAGTATTCTTTAACAGTAGTTTTTCCTATTAGTAAACCATCTTGTTTGTATTTTTTACTGATATGGGTGTTTGAGATCTTTGATTATTACAGCAGCAGTCACATTAGGGGCTCTAGTTCATGTCTTCTGAGAGAAGAGTATTTTGCCCTACTAGCATTTCCAAGAACAATCACAAGTCTCTTCTCCTGTTCCTGAAAATCTCTTAGAAATCACTAATTCTTTGGTTTGGTTTTGTTTTCTTATTCTTTGCTTTGACTTTTTTGAAGAAATTTTTGCATTTATCATCTCATTTCTGAGCCACTTATTATTCTTCCCTGTAGTAAGCAACAGAGATGACAGAGCCAAACTCAACGTTCTGTACTAATCATGGGACCATTTAAAAGAATACTGATTACTTTATGACTGGAAAGAAAACTAAGAGTTGGAAACACTGGAAATGTAACCCTAAAACTACCTTCTGCCTGCAGTGATGCACTTATTGCATGGTTGAATTTTCAACACAAAATCACTGAGGTCTGAAGTATGACTTTTCATCTGTCTCTCAATCACAGTTTTAACATTGCAGAAATGAACTTGCTGCCTGGTTAAGAGAAGCTGAGTTTCATCAGGTTTTCTTACATTTGCCACTGTTGCAATCCTGAAGAACTTAAAGATTCTGTTCAACAGAACTTCTGGCCACAAAGACCAGATTAAGGAAAAGCAAAAAGGCTGTCCTGCCTATTTAGTACTATTTTATTTTGTTTTGTTTACTCTGACCTCTGCCTAGAGAGACCTAAGAAATTCTTCAGTCTCTGGATTCAGCAGAAATGAATGCTTCCTAATATAAGGAGACTGATGGTAAAAGTGGAAGTGTTTGTTATATGGCGTGTGTTTCCCTTTTGGATATTCTGGTGTTTGTATGGAAAAAAAAAACCCAAACCCAAATAAGTGCACAGAATGTTATTCCGGCTGATTCTGAAACAGAAGATATATTAACTAGGCATACATAAAAATAGCTGAAACCTGAGTTATTTGTACTGCACCTTTACTGTCTATATCTGAGCAATAAAAAGTCTGAGGTGATGGTGGAGTATTCATACCAGCTGCTTGTAGGGTTATATGTGGGAAAGACTATGCTGGACCAATATATACACTATGTGTGGAGCTGTATTTTACTTAATTACAGTGCCAACAATCTAGTGATTATGGTGTAAAATTAGAAAAAAAATAAATCTGAGACTCTGAAAGTATTTACATGTTTAACTGCTTGCAACCACTAATGTGACTGTTTAAATAAGGAAGTTCATTTAAGACATGGTCAGATGACTTTGTCCTGTCCTGTAGGGTCAAACTATATAACTTTTCTACACAGACTTTGGGGAAAAAAGATCCACAGAATTCAGCTGTGGATTTTGTATGAGAATTTATAAATGCAGATGTTTCCACAGTCACGAGGGTCTGGAATCAGCATGAAAGAGCTAATTACTAGTGTTATCCATTTATTTACCTTCAAGTATTGTGGTTTTTACTTCACACATGAAGAAATATCAAGAGAAAAGTTAATTATGACAGTGAGGATTTTCATAACAGTGGCTGTCAATTAGAAAGTCTACTGGAAAGCTGAGTAGTATTAATAATTTTGTAAAATGCTTTTCAAGATTTCAAATGCAAAATAACGCAGGTGTAAGCAAGCCTTATCTTTGCCTGTTTCTCTGTTTCAGATACACATCAGCATAGCTTTTGAAGCAATGGTGGAATGACAGGAGTCCATTTGTCTGAGTTTCATCCCATTTCTTCTAACAGAGTCAGGACTGTTGCTACTGTTGCTATTATTAATTATATTAATATAAGATTATATAAGCAATATTATATTATTAATAATGAGTTTCCATCCTTTTCCTCTCTCCATATTTCCTTTGCTTCCTACCCTCTTCCAATTTCCTTCCTTTCTACCTCTTCCTCAAGCTCATTTCTCCTCTTTGCCTTGGTTTTGCCGTCAGCAGCTGTGGGGAGCAGAGATGAGGCAAGAACCAGCCTGGGCTGTGGAAGGCTGCCCAGGGGGCTGCAGGGAGCATCTCTGAGAGGCATCTCTGACCATGAAGGCAACTCCCCATGGAGGGACTTATGGATTAAACACACAACCTTGAATACAACCTGCCAGTGAGTGGGTAGTAGTGGGAAAAGCAAAGATCGTTGTTCTCAGAGACTTGTCCAGGTGAGGCTGCAGGACATTGCTGTCTGAAAGGTGTTTTGCACTCTTTAGTGTGTAATTGCTGGCTGAGGCACAAAGTGTTGGGGCAGCCTGGCTGTCACCGACCTTTCACTTTTCTCTCTTGATTCTGATAAACTGCATACTCTCTGGATTGAGAAGTCGCAGACTTTATTCATAGTGAGATGATTTCCAAAGCAGGTTACCCTTCCCTACTGCACTTTCCTCCAGCACAGCTTTTACCAGCTATTCCCTTGTATCTTGAATGAGCTTTGCCATAAAAGTAAATTCTTTCAAAAGACCTCTAAAAAGGTGCATACTTAAAGCTGGCTACTTAAGTGACTTTAATGTTACAATGGATAACGTTACCATGTGAGTAGTAAAAACATGAAATAACGTATTTGCACCACTTTTTACAGTATATATACTATTTTTAAACCATGAAGTACTTGCCTATGGAAACACACATTGCTATCTGATGTAAAATGCTACTTGTTAAATTTTATGGGCCAGATTTAATTCTAATCTCCGCAAGTAAATCCAAAGTAATATCACTGTTTTTCTGTACTCTGGATCTACATCAATATAGACCAGCAGAATCTGGGTCTGCATATTTTAATTACATACTTCTGAAGTTTTCCCTATTTTTTAACATTTCAGTCTGTTTTTTTCATGCACTTTCTCTTATACTGTGTTTACTCTGCTCACTGGCTGTTCAAATAAAAAGTATACTGCAGAAATGTAAACTTAATGTGGGAGACATGGAACTGACACCTAGTGTGTGTCCCCCTCAATACAGGACTCTGCTGATACCATTTAAGAAAGATGTAAAATGGAGCTGACTACTGTATTTCTGGTTGAAATCACATTTATAGAACATGTATGCTCAAATATCATAAGTATTTTATTTCTAATACATCTGTAGTGTGCATGTATATATAAATAAGATCATAATTTTTTATTTGTGTGTGCAGTTATGTTTATTAACCACTAATCTATTTCTTTGTCACTGTTAAATTGATTAAAACAACTAAAAGTATACACAGCTGCTTTATCTGCTGGCGTGCAATGGTATAGTGCTCTCACTTTTAACATGACTCCACTTTCAGAGTTCACACATGTATCTATGTTCTAGCTTGGCATTTGGACTTCTTGTTCAGCAAAAACACTGTCTAAAGGTGTTACTCCTGAACACACTAATGTGCCTAATATCAGCAAAACTTGTTTTATCTTCCAGCACTGAAGTCATGTTATCGAAAAGAAAATGGGTAGGGGGGCTGCCCTTTTAGTATCTGTACTTTTCTCTGTTGCTGGACTCCCGTCAGTACAACAATAAGAAATAACTTTTGAACATCAAAATAGCCATGTGGTCTCAAATAACTGAATCTCTTATTCTAGAAGTATATAAGCTTCCATCAAACAACATAGTTGAGAACATAAGGTCGAAAGTAGATAAATGACACTTACTTCAGGAAAATGGATAATACACGTGCCTTAGTAGGACTATTTAGGTAATGAAGGTCTAATTTTTTTTCACTAAAAACCCTTTATTCCCATCTAACAAAGGAACATAAAGAGAATTATTGTATTGATACAGGAAAAAGCAGGTTTGACCCCAAATGTGAGCCAGAGGAGCTTTGTGAAGTCTCAGGTTAAAGCAGCTGCTCAGCCTCATCTAGACCTAGGCAAATGCCAAGCTCCTCACTTCCTTCAAGACTGACTAGCAAGCAGGAGTTACTACGAATATTAGATGAATTCAAGTGCATTTACATTGGCAAAGGTTGCACTGTTTGAAGCTTACTGTCTGGAACATGCAGATGTTCACACTGCACTCATGTGCAGATTAGTAAAAGACCCTTTTCACTCAGAGACACAAACTGTTTGTCCAGCCCACACCAACAGCTGTCGAAGGAGCTGGGTGGGGGTACACAGCAGCTCGCAGAGGGGTGAGCTATGCATATTGCAGCTCTCAATGACAGCAGAATTTTGGCTTGCAAGGTCAACGATTTTAGCCTCTTGTGAACTGGAGCTATACAGAATTGGGTCGTGACCCCACAGAGATTCGTGCACATGCTTACTTTAAAGCATGTGAATAGATCCATCGATTGCAGTGGTGCTGTTTGCATACCCAAGTTTAAACACATAGACAATCTTTTGTAATTTTGTGGTTTTGCTATCCATGGCTGGAAAATATTTTGGAGAAAAGTAGTATTTTCTAGATGCCTTTTATATTATAGTCAGATATCTTTCAGTAGCATTAAATTACTTCAAATTTACACTGCATGTAGTATTGTGTCAATCTGAAAAAAAGAAGATGAAGAAATAACTGTCATTCAGGCTTTAAAATCTAAATTCCAGTTTTAAGTAGGCCACAAGCAATGCTTGTTGCAAAAAAAATCTCAGAATCTGTCACTATCTGCAGTTTCAGCTCTTAAGTAGTTACAGCTCTGCATTCACTGGGCTGTCACAGGTCATGACCAAGGTGCCATAGAAGTGTTTTAAGAAGTTCTGTTAATCTTTGCCAGCACTTTATCTGGCTTTACCTAGTGCTCAAAAATACTGTTTTCATGATCACTCAATGAAACTAAAAGTGTCAAACCTCAGTCTCAGTGTTAAAAGAAACATAATAAAAAATCTATGTTCCTTCACTGAAGGGAAAAATGGCTATAAATTAGGTAAACTTAAAATTAAACTTCCTTAGAGGAATGGTTTTATTTTTAAAAAGACAGGCCCACATACTTCAAAACATGCACAGTTTTTTATCTTCCAAGTAAGATGCTTATTTTTGTGATGCTCTGCAACTGGTTTCATACCATTCAAATCAGGTATACACAATTTACCAAAAAAAGATGGAGGGGGAGGAGGGCAAATGGATATTTTTCCTTGACAATGGAAAAAACAAATTAATGAGTTCAGGATGTGGTTTATAATCTCCTTCCAACATCCTACATGCACAAGCCCTGAGGTTTCTTCCCATGCAGCCTGTGCAGGCTGTGCTAGAATCACAGTATCCCTCCACCCAAATGTAGACAGCAACCAAACAGCAGCTCATTGCAGGACTGGACCTTTCCTTTGATGCAACACAGTGAAAGTTCAACTTGATCGAGCACAGGCTGAGGAAGAAATTAATAAAAATAAGTGAATTTTTTATCTCACCTAGTTACGTTGCCCTAAATATTTTGTCTTGGACTTAGTGCATTTAGTAGCCTTTCAGTGGCAGCGTGAAAAACAAAGGCCTGGAAGAGAGAAAGGAATCCCACGCATTACATGCTATAAGGATTACAGGGGCAGCACAAAATAATAAAAAATCTACATTATTAACATGTACAAAAATATTTCCTAAAACATGAACGACAGCAAGAAAAATGTAGCTTTACCACACAAAACTTAGCCCTGATGAGAGCTTATGACCCTCATGACCATGCCCACAACCAGAGAACCTTACTGGTTAATGAATGTGTGAACTTTTCACATATCCACAGACAGAGAATATTTAAGCTTTTTAAGAAATCTATTAATCCTATTTAAGCAAATAATTTCATGGTTCAAGTTAAGACTATGCCTAATTCAGGACCCAAATGGGCAAACATTTTCATTATTAGGTTCAAACATAAAATGTAAAAAATGTGTAAATCATAAAGTAACTGAAAGATTAAGCATGCTTCTTTGATACGTATGCAAGCTGATATGATTTGTAACTGTTGGAAATGTTAGCAAATTCTAATTAATGTGTTTTGTAATGTGATTGAGTTAGAAGACTAATTTTATTTCCATCTCTCATTCACTTTCTTTCAGAACAAGACTTTTTTTTTTTTAAAGAAGACAATCAAGCAAAGTTTAGTGAAGAAAAAGAGTGCATTCTGTTTTAAACATGTCACCTGGAATAAAGTAGTATTTCGTGCATTTTTGGGGAATGGAGATTTAATAAAGAGCTACAGGTATATTTTTATGACTGAATGAAGTTTTAATAAGAAAGAGGTTAAGAAGTTAAATCAAAGCAACAATAGCACTGCAGTGAAAGAGGCATGTTCTTTTTCGTGCACATTGTTCCCCCTTGGAGGCCTGTCACTCAATAGAATAGATGTACTTTGACTCATGGGTGGCAATGTATAGCCTAAGCTTAGCCTGATTCCTCTCCTAAAGGCTGAGTCTTGCAACCAGATCCTGACAACTTCCCTGCAGCACTATAGCATGTTTCACTAATATGAGCTGATAGGATTAGCAGCAGGCAGCAATTACAAACTCTTCTTTGTGAGTCCTGAAGAGTTTTGATTTCTGTGTCAACTGATGCTGTATTTCAGATATCTTTAGTGGTAAAACCTAAACCTTGAGTATTGAGATTAGACTCACACAGTCCATGGAAGCAAAACAACAAAGGATACTAAGTTGTTTAAATTGAAGTATGTCTACACTGCTTTATTCTACAAGCCCCTCCTCCAATTACTGGGACTATTCACAAGCCATAATATAGTTGGCTGGGAATACTGCTAAAGCCAGTAGAATAAGATTGTTATCAGAACTTCTGCACCCATTTCCCAGTCAGACATACAAAGTAGTCTAATAGTCAAGGAAAAGTTTTGGAGACTACTTGACTCTGAACAGCATTTTATCCTGGAGGTGAAACTGTGTTCACATGTGAGATTTTGATATTGAAACTAATAAAACTTAAAAAGAAGGAGTAAATAAACAATACAAACATTCAAACTCTCTTGATCAAGGCTGCACAAAAACTGGAAATAAAACAGCAAAAAGCATGAACTGAAACAAGTGGTGTTATTTTAAACCTATGTGGATACTCACAGAAATGAAGAATACCAATTTGTATTCTATCAAACTGCTTTCTTAACCTTAGTTTAATCGAGGTTTTTTCTGATGGACAAGTATCTCTGCACAGGCTTGCATGAAAATAACTTAGATATTGTCTTTACACTGTGTGAGGGCCACAAAAAGATGGCTTAGCTTGGCGCGCTGTCCCCAGGTGTCTGCCTCCACTCAACACTATGGCAGATCAGCCACTTACTTTCTGAATTGCTGACATCTGAATCATCAAAAATTTATCTTAAAGTACTGTGCTGTAACCTGTGATATCAGTGCATGAGCCAGCCAACTCCCTATGCATCTATGGATTGGGGCAGATAGTTGGTAACTTTACCAACGAGTCCCACCTGTCAGTCACAACCCAAAGTAACAGTTATTAAACTGATTGCCTGTTCAGTGAGTGTACCTTTAAGTGGAAACTGAATTATGAATTCTTCAGGTTTTGATAGAGAAGCTGTGCTGAATCCAGATGGGGCAGTCTGAAGATGTCACTACCTCACAGCTTCCTGTTTTGTTCTCTACTCGTATTTGCTTGGTAGGAATTGAGAGCAATAATGACATTGCGTTTGTACAAATATGTCAGATAGACAAGCTATGATGCTGAGGTGCAGGTCCATATTCCTTTCTGCTGACTATGTTACAGGATCATTAAAGGGCAAAGATCAACACTTGGGGCAGTAATAATTTCAGCCCTCTAATATTGATTTGCTGTCAAAGACCTAAACTTAAGGACTCAGTCAAAACCAGGAGATGTCAGGTTTAAGCCAGTATCTTAGTGTATGGAATGGTATTAAAATAAAATAATCTTACACTAAACCAGTGGGAGTTTTTGTACAGACCTGGCACACACTTGTTTTAGAAAATTGATCTTGATTTATAAGGGCAGAACACTTTTTGGACAAAAAATGCCAAATGATACATTGCTATGCTTTGAATGCCTTCATACAACTATTAGAATTAGGATCTTGTGAAAAGTAATGTGAACAAAAAGATGAATTTACATCATTCAGATGATTCGCATTTACATTCCAGTCTGCTATTTCAATGATGGTTCATGAATCTTTGAGAATATAACAGAAATGAAAACTGTGGACTTTTACATTTCTTGCACAACCTATCCTTCTGTAACCCTCAGTCAAAAATGAAGTATGAGTCTGCCAGAAGAGTAAGATGAGATCTTGCCTTTATTCCAATTTATTAACACCTTTTCCTTTGAACAATGGAAGTACTTGTGAGTAAAGGTGTAAAACCTGAGCAGTGAGTACAAACCAAAGGACTTAACCTGATGTGTTTTAGATAAGTGAGCAATATTTTCTTCATTTTGCCTATATATCTAAAATCAATGATATCAGTTTACAAGAAAATCTGTAAAAAGAAATCTGATCATATTTCCAAAGCTTGTAATGTTCTGTCTTGGATGTAGGAAAAGGCTAACTTAGCAATAAGATTTTTAAATCCATAAGACTGTGTTCTTTGAAAGTTGGTATAGCAGCCTCAGTGATCAGTTAAAATTAAAAGCTAAAGCTAATGTCTCTGAGCCCTTTATATACTATTTCATTTTAGAAGATTGCATAAGTCTCATTTTGTACAACTCTGTGTATATCTGTCTGTATATCTGCCCATCATCATGCAGTATCTGTTTTATGACAAGCATAGTGACACTTGGAATGTACCAAACTTACTTACCAGAAACTTAATATGGCTTGCACATAGTACAGGAGTTTCTGGGACAAGCAAGTTGCTTGTGAGAGCTTGGATGTATGAGAAATCTGTCACAAATTATCCGTTTCAAAAGGAAACCTAGACATATCTTGTTGCATTTCCAGAAATGGAACAAAGCAATACTTTATGGTTAAAAATGGATGTGAGCCAGCAGCCAGTACCCCAAGGTGAAAAGTCGGATCTGTTCCTCAGTTTCCAAGCAGGAGTCTTCCAGTTCCAAATAATGAACAAATGAAAAAATAAGTACAGCTTTAATTCTTAGTAATGAAGAGGCATGCTCATCTCAGCTGAATCCCATAGTGTGTTCTGGGAAAAGGACTCCCTGAGCATGGCATAAAGAAAGCACTCAATATAATGACGGAAGGAACCTGCAACAAATCTAAAGTAGCCTCTTATTTCTATACAGCTGTAAAAGCTCTACAGTAAGCCCCTGAAAGGGAACATTTATGTGGTTTATGTTAATTTAAAATACTTGAAAGTAGTCAAAAGAGGGGCTTAGTTCTGAAGAAATCCCAGTCTTAAACCCCCCTTAAGCTAGGGCATGTCTATGATGCTTCATTTTTTGGATTTAAAAAAAAAAAAACAAAAAAAACCCCACTACCCTATCACACCAAACTGCAATTCTTTTGTTACTTTTGAAATGTTAGGTATGTTTCATACAGATTTGTTTTTTCCTATCACCTTTTATGAAGTGATGCAAAATTTTCTCAGCATCCCTGGAAATCCTAATAGTCTAGTGTGCTTTTCAACCAGGATCTAATACTTTTCTGCTCTTTATGCGCAGAAGCTCCTGCGCCCGTGAGTCTGTGCATGGTGAGCATGAAATGTGGGCGGAAGCCCTTCATAGCACGTTCCCACTTCACTTCCCAGTCTTTGCCAAGAGTCTCTTGGCAAGAGTCTCTTGGCAAGGGCTGTGAATTTGTCAGGTTCTGAGATGAAGCAGCAGTGATCAAGCTTTCTCAGGCTCTTCTCTGTGCAAAATCCAAAGGAAGCCAGTGTAAGGCTCTTCCGTTTCAAGACCGGGATTAAGACTGGAAGTTTATTCCATAGGAACTACATTAACTGAAGACCAAGGCAGTTGTATCTTTTCTCTCTAATAAGTCTGTTAATGTCTCACATCCCTTTTTCTCAAGCCTGTGAAATTAGGAAAGATTGCTCTGGAAAGACCTAACTCCAATTGGAAATCTGCACACTGAAAGCTATGCAATTTCTGTTAGCTCATGTAGAAATACTATAAGCAGAGAGTTTGTCCTTTGATTAAGAGTTATTTGAACTAGATGGAATGTTTCACTTTTTTCTCCTGTGAAGTACCAACCATATTAATGGCACTGCCCATGGAAACTATACTAGTAGCAGAAGGACAGACTTGTTCAAATTCACATAGCTATTCTGCTGAATCCAGCTGCCCAGCAGCTCCTGAATTCAGTAGCTGATTTTATACCAATGCAAAGGTTAATGGACTGTTTTCTACTCCTTTCCAGGAGCAAATGTCAGCTCTATGAAGGTCCGTTGCTCACCAGAACTCAATCTGGAGTTCTAGAGTCTGGTACAGGAAGACTAATAGACTAATGCATTAACTCACTGGGCCTCTCTGCCCTTGGACTGGTTGTGCATTTTTTAGCATGAACTATAGCAACAATGGCATTCAATCATATCTTCATTTACCTTCCAACTGTAATTTCAGAAGGCATATAAAAATCTCCATATCCTGATTATTGCCATCAATATAAATATAAACTACTGCAGAAGGGCAAGGCAGGAAAGAGGAAGCTTTTTGGATTCAACTAATAAATATAAATGCACTAAAACAGGAACATCCTAGATGGGTGAATCCCTGAACAACTAATTAAAGTGAAACCTTCTTTAATTTTCCCCAAGAATGATCTGCTTTGGCTATCTGCCAGCAATAGAAGAGAGCTTGCCTGTGTTTTTTGCATTGCATTGGGGATAGTTTGTGCTTAGTCACAGAGCTCATCACTGAAAATACTTTTTGGACAATTCTCTGAATATAACTACTCCCAAAATTATTCAACGTAACTAGAAAGTCTCACTAATAGAATAGGTGGTATAGCTAAGGTGATATTTTTATTGGGATGAGCATCCATTCTCTATATGCTGGGGAGTAATATATGATTGATGTTAGCACTGTGGCACAGAAGAAATAGAACAGGTCAATTTAAGTGGTACATTTGAGGGTTAAGAAGGAGGAGGAATTACATTCATGGGCCAGCCATTGGCAAGGAAAATGGGAAATGACTGAAATTTTGGTGTTGCTCCTCCATGCTCTAGGAAGCAGATTTGAGTTGATGCATTACAAAAACTATTTTGTATCCTTATTGCTACTGAAGGATATTACACAGTAGCTTGAAGCATGGAGGTGCAGGGAAGGAATCACACCTTGTTCAAGTGATGCAGCTTTGAGGCATCAGTGTGCAGTAACATCACTCGTGAAGAAAGGTGATCTTAGAGTATGAAAATTTCAAGTCACAATGGAGAAACAGTGATTATTACAAGAATAGATACAAGAACAGTTTCTCATGGTCTCTTGACTAGCTTGTTTCCAGTGGCATTTTAAAAATCTGAAACATGAAAATAAAATATAAAATACATAAAATACAATACAATACAATACAATAATAAAACCTCTTTTGAAATAACAGGTGAAGTTTTGCACTTTAATCCTTTTACTTTTGGAACAGCCCACAGCTTCAGTTGAGGTCAAGTCTCTCAGCAACTGAGCAGCTCCCTTTTTGTTACATCAAGAGAAATCCTTGAGATGTAATTATATTATGAAAGCTAAAACAATCAAGGAGTCAGTGGCAAAAAAAAATGCAAATTAGCACATCCTAATTGAATTGTTCATTTGGTCTTGCCTGTCCTATTGTATGAGCAATAGAGTAGATCCTCTTTTTCATCATGCAGGATGAAAGTTTATTTGAAGTTGGAGTCTATAGCTGTCTTTTCACAGTAAATTGACCTTGTTCTGTGCAGGCAATGTCATAATGCTCTGCTTTATCTAGGCTGAGAGAGAGAAAATCGCAAATTGCTTCTGCATGATTAGTTCTGCCACTTCAAACGTGTTTCTTCCGAGTTGGCTTCCACACTTACTGCTAGAGATATGTGCCGCTGGGAAACCCTAATCTGTCTCTGAACTCCTCTGATTTAGTAACCCTTTACCAGCCAGTCTCTTATGTCAGTGAAAGGACTTCTGTTGAGAACAATAGAAACAGTATAGAAATAAGGAAAAAGCTATGAATATTCCCTAGAACGTCAACCTATTTTTCACTCAGCTCTTTCTAGTTTAGCACATGGAAGTTGCTTCAGATCAGTGGAGTTTTCACAGATATGTATTTATTTGTGCTCTGATTAGCAAAATATTTTTCTTTTCTATATGTATAATGTCTTGATGAATAAGTAAATTTTTTTTCATCTTAAAATACAGAAAGGTATTTACTCTTGTGTGACCCTTGGTATTTGAGTATCTGGTGATTCATTGATCATCTAATTAACTCTAAATTCAAAAGTCTTCATTATTCTTAGTTTTCCTGCTAGCTAGTAGGTTTCAAACAAAAAATTCCAATACAGTCGAAGAAGAAGAAAACATAGGGCAAAAATTACTTCTGTGATGTACTCTTGGAAAAAAAAAAAAAAAGAAAAAAACCCACAAACAGGCAAAAAAACCCACAACACCCACAAAAGTTCATATACAGAAGGGGTGTCAAACTCACTTTCACTGGGGGCCACATGAGCCTTGCGGTCGCCTTCAAAGGGCCAAACGTGATTTTAGGACTGTATAAATGTAGGAATAGTTACATTTACATAACATATGTAACATATGTAACATAATGTAACTATCATAACATAACTGTAACATAATTGTGACATAATTGTTCCATGTAACATATTGTAACATATGTAACAAAATTTAACTATTGTGACATATGTAACATAATTGTAACTTATGTAACATAAGCATATGTTACATAAATGTAACTATTCCTACATTTACACAGTCCTAAAATTACATTCGGCCCTTTGAAGGCAACCTCGAGGCTGATGGGGCCCCCAGTGAAAATGAGTTTGACACCCCAATATACAGCAAGATTAAATTAATGCATGTTTTTCCACTCACGAGATAACCATTAAAAACACATTTGTGGTTGAGAAAATACAGGTAGCTAGCAGCACAGCTTAGAGTTTTAGAATTATGCATTGTATTTTTGTCTCCAAAGACAGACTCCAAGGAATATATAGACTGATGTTAGTACTAGAAATAAGATTGCCTCACTACTTGGTTCCTCTTTGGGTAGGATATCTGTTCAGTTGTAACTTTATGAACCCAAGACCAAATGCAGCAAAAGGTCAATTTCTCAGACTCGATCTGCTTTTCCTCCCAGCTAATGCTGCCCAGTACCACACATGCTGCATCATCACAGTAAGAGACTCACAGGGAGTATCCGCATACAGCAAGTCAAGTCCACATTCTGGGTATTCAGGATAAGGCCACAGGACTGCAATATTTGTATCATCTATTGCGATTGAACAACCTGAACAATTTGCATTTAGAAAGCAAACTTTTACATGTTATTTTTCTCTCTAACATGAGCATATAGGGCTGAACTCTGTGCCATGCTTAGACATATTAACCTAATTCTTATTCACAAAGACTGTATTAGCACTGTGAAAATGAAAGAACAAAGAACTAAATATATGCCACAACAAAAATCATTTTCATAGCAACAAAACCATTTCAAATATTTGTTTTTTAACACAAATCAATAATTGCTGTCGATTTCCTCCTAAAAACCCAGAGCCAGTTACTACATCACTTCATGAATTATAAGCACCCAGTGATTTTTTTTTTCCTGGTGAATTAGGGCAGCAGTATCAAGCTGAACATGACAGGTATTTAAAAATAAATTGTTTGATAGAAATAAATTAAGTAGAGGAAAATTCCTGCTTCATGTGACAAGATTCATGCTGAAGTAGTGTTTTCACATATTTTTGACCAAAGAAGGATATAACATTTTAAAGGTGAAAAGGAGTATGAGGAATCTGCTACCTGACAAATAAGTCTGCATATCGAAAGATTTTGCTAACCAGTTTGACACATAAATGGCACATGATGTCAACTTCTGTTAAAGTCTTTATAAATGATGACAACCTGGAGGAACAAGAGTTGTTTTCCAAGAAAAGAGTTTCTGTTGAATTCTATATATTATTCCCAAGCATTAAAAACACATCAACAACAACACTGCAGCCAAGAACCAAATCAGTTTTACGATCACTCTTCTTGTGGCATATGCGTAGGACTTGCTGCCAGGAAGATGTTAACCTTGGATCCCCTTGGAGTCCCTCACTGCTGTGAAAAACACTTCAGATATCATATGCCTTTCCATCCTGATATTTTTTCCATGCATTTGTAAAAGCAAAGTATATGCTGATGAAAGTATTATTTGTTATGGTGTATCAACAGGTTGAATGGAATTCAAGCAACAAATCTAACAAAAAGCAGTTAATTTATCAGAAGTCTTGATTTAGCAATTATTTTGAATTGACTTGAGAGAAAGAAGCAGCTTTGACTGCTATGGCAGTTACAAACCTATGGTCTATGTTTCAGTGCAAATAAATTCATTTAATTATTCCTATGCAATTGCCAAACTGTGCAGATGATGACTGTAAAGATAGAATAGAAACATTCTGTGTAGTAAGGCCTTTTGAATGAAATTGCTTTGGGAGTTCCCATTAATTCAAACAACATTTCATTAGGTCTTAGCAGAACAACAATAAACTGAAGTATTTGCATTTTGTAATGTTTCATCAACGACTACCACGACTTTCTAACTAAATGTAGAGCTTCCAACAGGCTGCACTTCAGAAGCTCCTGGCAGTTAAATTTTCCATATTTCAAGGTCAGATAAGAACAACTTTCAGTGTCCTCGAAGACATGAGAAAAAGAAGTTCCCATCATTTCCAAAAACACAGAAAGAAACATTTTAACAACTTCATCTGAACAATTTCAGAACAAACTTCATAGTGGACACTAAACATAGCATGTTCAGAAGTCCTCACAGACCTTTTGGTTTTCTCTAAGCGTTATTGAAATGGTAGTCCTCAAACACCAAACACATCCCTGCCTTTTACTCTGCCTATTATTACTATTGTTGTTGTTGATGTTGTTGCTGTCACTCACCCAGATAAAATGGCAATACTGTAATTCAAAAGATCCAGTTAAGTGCAAGGAGCAAGGTACACATATTTCTTGAAGACCACCAAGCATCTTTCAAAAAGCACTCTGCATCTAACAAGATCAAATCCCTTATCCTGCTGATCCTGCTCCACACCCTTACTCGGGCAGCACGAACCTGGATAACACAGTCTCTGACTACTAACAGTAAACATGCAAAAGTCATCCAGCCATCAGAAACAAGACAGTGGCCTGAGTCAAAAGCCTCAGAGTAGAACTTCATCTCCTTCATCCTTCTCATGCCTGAAAACATGGAGACACCTTATTGGAGAGTGAATGGAGGGGAGAAGTCAGTGCAAAATTTCCTGTTGACACCAGCTGGGAGCGGAATCAGTATTGACACATAAAACAGACTGTATGTCTAAACAAGATTTTGAGCAACAGGTTAATAACTTTATAATTTTACTAAAAGTCCATGAATAACTTTTAAACTGACTTAGTTTGTACCATTAGACTGACTGGTCAATGCTTAGCCTCAAATGTAGTTGTTTAGCTAACCACGCAGGTGGATTATTAAAGACTACTAAAACACCTATAGTGTCTCTGTAGTTTTGCTTTTTCGAGTGAAAAATTACTCTTAATGAATGTGTAAAATACATTAATAGCCTGATGTTTGTTATAGGCTGTAGATCACAGAATCACAGAATGTTAGGGATTGGAAGGGACCTCAAAAGATCATCTAGTCCAATTCCTCTGTTGGAGCAGGAACACCTAGATGAGGCTACACAGGAAGGCATCCAGGTGGGTTTTGAATCTCTCCGGAGAAGGAGACTCTACAACCTCCCTGAGCAGCCTGTTCCAGTGTTCTGTTACCCTCACTGAGAAGAAGTTTCTTCTCAAATTTAAGTGGAACCTCTTGTGTTCCACTTTGTACCCATTGCCCCTTCTCTTACCATTGGTTGTCACCGAGAAGAGCCTGACTCCATCCCTGTGACACTCACCCTTTATATATTTATAAACATTAATGAGGTGTCCCCTCAGCCTCCTCCAAACTAAAGAGACCCAGCTCCCTCAGCCTCTCCTCGTAAGGGAGATGCTGCACTCCCTTAATCATCTTCGTTGCCCTACACTGGACTCTCTCAAGCAGTTCCCTGTCCTTCTTGAACTGAAGAGCCCAGAACGGTACACAATAATCCAGATGCGGTCTCACCAGGGCAGAGTAGAGGGGGAGGAGAACCTCTCTCGACCTGCTAACCACCCCCCTTCTAATACACCCCAGGATGCCATTGGCCTTCTTGGCCACAAGGGCACAGTGCTGGCTCATGGTCATCCTGCCATCCACCAGGAACCCCAGGTCTCTCTCCCCTACACTGCTCTCTAGTAGGTCATTCCTCAACCTATACTGGAACCTGGGGTTGTTCCTACCCAGACACAAGACTCTGCACTTGCCCTTGTTATATTTCATTAAACTTTTCCCTGCCCAACTCTCCAGCCTGTCCAGGTCTCGCTGGATGGCAGCACAGCCTTCTGGCATGTCTGCCACTCCTCCCAGCTTGGTGTCATCAGCAAATTTTCTGATAGTACACTCAATTCCCTCATCCAAGTCGTCAATGAATATATTGAATAATACTGGTCCCAGTACTGACCCTTGAGGCACTCCACTAGATACAGGCATCCAACTAGACTCCATCTCATTGACCAAAACTCTCTGGCTTCTTTCATTCAGCCAGTTCACAGTCCACCTCACTACCCGACCATCCAGACCACAGTTCCTCAGTTTAGCAGCAAGGATGCTGTAGGAGACTGTGTCAAATGCTTTACTGGAGTCAAGGTAGACCACATTCACCAGTCTGCCATGATCTATCCACCTCGTTATGTCCTCATAAAAGGCTATGAGATTGCTCAAGCAATCAGTGGGCCTACATTGCCTCTGGAGTTAGTTTTATCTGCCATGTATTTGAAAAAGCTCTTTCTGTTGTCCTTGACCCCTCTCACCAGGTTTAATTCTAAGGAGGCCTTAGCTTTCCTAGTTGCCTCCCTACATCCTTTAACAACAGCGTTATACTCTTCCCAAGTGGCCAGCCCCTCCTTCCATGATCTGTGAACTCTCCTTTTCCACTTGAGCTTACGCAGCAGTTCCCTGTCTAACCACGCAGGTCTCCTGGCTCCCTTCCTTGACTTCCTACGTGTCGGAATGCTCTGATCTTGAGCTTGGTAGAAGCAGTCCCTGAATGCTAACCAACTATCTTGAGCCCCTTTACTTTCAAGCAGCCTTGCCCATGGGATTTCTCCTAGCAATTGTTTGAAAAGGACAAAGTTTGCCCTGCTGAAGTCCAGGGTTGTAATTCTGCTTGGTATTCTGTTCCCACCACACGAGATCCTGAACTCCACCATTTCATGGTCGCTGCAACCAAGGCAGCCCTCAACCTTTACTGTTTCAACCAGAAACCACTAACCTTGTTAGTGAGGATGAGATCCAGCAGTGCACGTCTCCTAGTCAGCTCCTCCACCATTTGCATCAGAAAGTTGTCATCAACACACTGGAGGAACCTCCTAGGCTGTGGATGGCTGGCTGAGTAGTCCTTCCAGCAAACATCAGGGAAGTTAAAATCCCCCACAACAACCAGGGCATGTGACTGTGAGGCAGCTCTCAGCTGCCTGTAGAAGGCCTCATCAACTTCCTCACTCTGATCTGGTGGCCTGTAATAGACTCCCACAACAGTATCACCTCTGCCAGCCTGCCCCTTAATTCTCACCCATAGACTCTCAACTCGCTCCTCATCCGTGCCTGGACAGTACTCTATACATTGTAGTTGCTCTCTCACATAAAGAGCAACTGCACCACCATGCTTGGCTGGCCTGTCTTTCCTGAAAAGGACATAGCCATCCATGACCACATCCCAGTCATGTGAGCTGTCCCACCATGTCTCTGTAATTGCCACCAGATCATAATCTCCTGACTGAAGACAGGTTTCTAACTCCTCCTGCTTATTCCCCATGCTGCGTGCGTTGGTGTCCAGGCATTTCAGGGAGTGAGCTGAGCACACTGATTTCACCCTAGGGGTATGGGAGGCCTCCTAGTCTTCATCAATTCTAGAGTGTTGCCCCACTGATTCAAGCCTAACTACAACCCCATCCGCCTTCAAATCTAGTTTAAAGCTCTCCGAATGGGAGCTTTAAAACAGATTCAGAGAATAACAGAGAAAATAAAGAACTTCAGGGCTAATCATGTTTGTGAGGCAGCGGGCTTAGAGTTTCTCTGGGTTGTATACTGTTCCTACTTACATGGTTAGAGGAACTCTGGTGATCAGCAAAGCAATTCTGAAGAATCAAAAACAAAGACTGACTTTTACTGGTTTAATGGAAGAATTTACTTTATCCAAACCAGAACAGTTCAAAATCAATAAACTTTCCAGATTATCTTCTGTATTAGAAATATCATCCTTGAAAGAAGTGCACTGAAACATAGTATTCCTTGCATATTTCTGCTGTACATTGGTACTTACTATGGACTTTCTAGATAATTGAAAAAGTGGAGAACATGTCAGAAAGACCCAAAACTGTCATCTGTTATTAGTACCAACCCACAAGCTCTCTGTTTCATGTCCCTTCTTTGCTTAGATATGGTTGGTTGTTCAGGGCATTCTTAAAAAAAAAAAAAAAAAAAAAAAAAAAATGGTGGAATTCCTGTTCTCAAATGAATGAACTGGATTAAGACTTCCATACCCGCACTGAAGAAACTAAAAAAAAGACTTCTTACTTACACAAATATGGAGAAATTGCAGCTTTTGTGTTTTGACACAAAAATCTATCCTGTGTTAGAAATGGATGGAGTTTCTCTTTTTTTTTTTTGCCCGTGCTGAAGTTGCTTATCTTCTGAGTGAAGAAACAACCACAAAATCAAAAAAAGAATCTACAGGACTTCTAGCGCTGAGCTCTTTCTACATATTGTGATTTCTGTATCGACCAGGAATTCAAGTTAATCTTGTTTTATAATAGCCTAATAAAATATAGAAAAGTGGGCAAGGTCTGTTCTGTTTCTTGAATGTCAGTTGTTTCAGTCAATAGCAGGAATTTACAAATGTGGTGGAACCATACCACAACTATTTTTAGGTAAGCAAAAAGTGTCCTTTTAAGGGCAGCAGTGCTTGCTGTCACAGGAGTTGTTAGATATTCCCCGGCAGGTAAAAATGCAGTGTTAACAGTAGGCTGCTTATTAGCCATCAGCTATAAGCCTGAGCTGAACCTGGAACAGAATTTAACTTCTTCACAACTGATAAGTACTGAGATTCACTGTGGCATATAGCTTGTTTGGTTACTGTGAAAGACATCAGGCACCACAAGTAGATCCGAATCGGGGATATAAGTATTATCTGCTGTTGAGTGATCATAAATTACATTTTGGATGGAGGTCTTTTCTGTTAACATTAAAATTGTGAAGCAGTTCAGATCCAGGACTGGATCTTCCTGAGTGAGTAAAACCTCTGTGGTATTCTGTTACAACTAATTTTTCCGGGTAGAATTGTGCCTGCTTTATTTTTGAGCAAGCCTGAAAATCATAAGTCTGACCACAAACAAAATTCAAGTGGTTCTCCTGTCCTCATGTCAATACTTTCAAAAATGGAAACATATTTGAGGCAAAAAAAAGAGATATTTTTCTTGGGTTTGCACATTTAGGCTAACTGAACTGACCTGTAACTTTGGGATGAAAGGGGAGCCAGATGAGATAAATCTAATGCTTTTATGCTTTCAGCCTCAACATCATTACTAACTTTCTTAGAGCTCTAATAACTTTCCTTGATCTCTTTTACAACTACAGCTCTCTTAAAAACAACAAAGTTAGGACCTTTAAAGTGCAAGGAGCACTTACAATTTCAAACATAACTGTACTTCATAAATACACACATTAAAACTTTATCTGATACATTTCATTCTTCAAGTTTATTTTAATTAATATCTACATTTGCTTTTTTTTCCCCCCACATTTATAACTGATGACTTCAGTAACCATTACAAGATGCTCTCTGCATTCTTCACACCATTCGGCTGAACACAATCTTCAACTACAAGGCAGGTATCATATCCCTGTTTAGGGAAGTTTGGGGATTTTGCCCATGGTCCTGGACATTTCTAGATGGGTCTTGCCCTTCATTAATATCAAGCAAACCTTCAGCTGCCGGTGCCACATTGCCTTGCTGCACACACAGCAGTGGCCAGGGATCAAATCAACACTCGGAAAATCAGCACTCTTTCCTCAAGTGCTAAGTAGAGCCTTTATGCAAACTGAATAACTCTAATGGTGAGGATATCCTCAATGACCTAGCTCCTACTTGTGGATTGAAAATTAGACCTAAGAAGGCCAATTGCCAGATAATGCCATTACAGGGAGGCTTGTGTACAAACTGAAAGGTTGAAGTGCACCCTTTCAGCACCAGGATTCATCCCCAGCACGGCTGCCCTGGTCTCGCTGGCTGACGCCTGCAAAGGCACCGGAGCTGGGGGCTCTCAGCATTCGCCTTCACACCCAGGCAGCCGACAGGCCCAGGGGGCTGTGACAGCATCCTCGTCAACAACACGTCCTGGGCAGCCGCGCCTGGCAAAGCCCGGCTCCCAACTGATGACAGGCAACTCAAATTGGTCTAGGAAGGCTTAAAGAGAAAAGAAAAAAAGAAAAAAGCGAGGGAGCGACATGTCACCTCACACTGTGCTTTGGTCACTTTAGCTGAGCTGTGAAGCACAGCTCTTTTGAATGTAGAAAGTTCCTCTGATAACCCTGTCGGAGAATGATACGAGGAGGATGAGGCATGTCTTAGAAATGCATGACTTTTAAGCCATTGGCACTTTAAGATTTGCTCCCTGTTTTAACTCTCGGTAACTGCTGCAGTCTAGATTGCCTGTGTGCAAAGTATAGATTTATCACAAATAAGAGTCCACATATCTCCAGGGGAAAAGGGGTCTAAGTTCATGCTTTCAGACACCTAAGACTCAAGGTCTTAGGTGCCTTTGGGTTTTGTTACCACAAAAAGGCATGTGTTAACTATCAGCATGTGCTGAGCACCCTTCCTCTGAAAACAGATCACTATTAAAAATCTGACATTGGGCATCCAAAGCCATGCTGAAAAATATTCAATATTTCAGTCATTCAGTGTGTACTGTCATTTTCCCTTACAGGAGTAACTGAAGCATCACCCATATTATTCATAGGTAGTTTTTTGCTTTTCCTTCCATCTGAAACAAAGTAGCTTGTTCTGCAACAGCCAGGTCTCTGTGATCCCAAGCAGAGCTGCTGAAGGTAACCCAGGCATGGATACAACAGCTCGATCTTACTACACAAAGTTTCCACAAGTTTTATAGCAGTGAGCAGTCATTTTTCTAGAGACAAGGGTCTGTTCCATGGTCAGTTGATGACAAAAGGCAGATGTCACCAGAATGAACAATTCAGAGCACGGAGAGCAGACTTGCCTCTCTCAGATCCCTAATAAAGGTAAAAACCCCAAGTATTGAATATTTATATATTTAATCCCTTCATGCATACTAGTAGTAAATTTTTCAGGCCAAGAAACATAAATCAATACAATAGGATTTTCATACTGCTTTCAAATTTTCGATTATGCTTTATGCATCAGAAAGTATTCACATTATTGGATGCTATGATGGAAAACAAACCTTAGAAATTCATCTCTCTGTGTTTCAAATGTGGGAACTGGGAAAATCCTGCGTCATTAATGCTGTATGAAAACTGTCTTGTCCAGCTGGAATTGCTATGCTTTCTTAAAGTGAAAAGGGAGAAGACAAGGTCTAGGCTCTATTTCAGTCTCATCAATGTGTTTCAGCCCCATTAGCAGATAATTCTTTGACATTGCTCACACCACTTAATGTCTTTGTTGCTCAGTTTCCTTTTTTTGTAGAGGAGAAAAAAACTGTTCTATGGAGTAATTTACAAATTGTATAAAGTCAATTAATATTGCTTAATACTTTTGTTAATCTCTCTTCTGACATATCTACTCTCAACTGTTCTAAACTGTTGTGAATTTCTTAAGTTTCATAAAATGAAAAACAATAAAATTAATTACATCTGTAATGGAGTAATATTTGCCTTGAACACTTTCGAGGCATGCTATCTATGGAGGCACTTACATGGCCCTCATCGCGATTATATCTTAGCACTTAGCAATCACTAATGGTTTTTATCCTCCCACTACCTCTCTGAGATAGGGCAGGATTGGTGTTATCTCTGTTATTCAGGTGGAGAAGTGAGGTCCAGGTTAACCGAGAACAGAGTCACATCATACATTTGTGCCTGAGTCAAATGTGTCACAGATATGTGCCAAGACCGTCTATCTAGTAAGGGCTCTTGTGCTTCTCAGAACAGCACAGATCACAAAGTCTAGGACAAAGCATGTGACAGCCAAGGGCAAACCCTTCTTGGTCAAGGATGACATACTTCCAGAGAAATCCAAGGCCTGAAAATTGTTAGGAAATGGTGGGAAACTGCAATGAAAAAGCCACTTCCATCAACACAATGACACAACAGTTCCTGACTTTTACCCAGTAAAACCAGCCATTGCATACTATTGCCTTGGAGCACACTTGCTCTCAGAACATGGCGGAGAATGGAGGCTGGTGCTTTCTACCCTTTGGGGCCACAAACTAACCAGCATGCAGGAATTTAACAGCCATGCTTGTTCACTTTCAATGTTTCTTTATTTAGTCCCCAGGAAGTACTGTGCAGGCTGTCAAGAGTCACTGCTCCAGGCTAGCTGCAGAGGACACTTCTTCATATTCTCTAGGGAACAAGGCAAAAATATTTTATTTCTTCTTTAAAAAAGTTTAGATTCTGGAGGAAGATATTGGTGACACTTTGTATGAAACCCTGTCCTGCTCTGCTTAGTCACCTTTGCCAGATATTCAGAAACACCGCCCATGCTGTTTGAACTCCCTAATCTAGCTCTGTTATCCTCTGTCTGGGTTTGATCCAAAGCCTCTGTGTATTATTCCACTGACTCAAATGAGCTCTGCATCAAGCTGCTGAATTTTCATCTAAACATATGTTATTAGCTTTAAAGTTACAAATTTAATATATTTGACCTGTATATAAAACAGTATGTGTAAAGAGGTAAAAATAAAAATCCTTTTTTTTTTTAAGTAAAAAAGGAATAAAGCCTTTAATGCTAGAAAGAAAATCATCTCTGAATCTCACTTTGTGTGGATTTGTGTAGTGCTTATCTCAGGACTGTAAATAAAAGTATAAGCAGACATTACATTGGAGGTTTCTCTTGGTTGTTAAAGACAGAATTAATCAAATACAGTACTTTAAAGAACAAATAGGAATCTCTGTTGCATGTAGTCCTGCACCCAGTTCATAGTTGCAGACTCAGCTGTCAGCTTTGCTGACATAAATTCTGTGAGTAAAAGGATGGTGATTATCTTGGGACAAGAGAGAGCCTTTTTGTTTTAAAGTTAAAACAATTTGCTCATATACAATGACAATGCAGAGCATACATTTATTTGTTTATTTTGAAACAATCAGCCAAAAGTAGCTAGTTCACAGAAGTATTTTCAGTGGTTGTCTTTAAGGGTGTTTCGAATTTAAGGTCTTACTGTGCTAGTAAAACCAGGAATGTATAAGGTTTGTGTGTGCCTGGTTAAAAAGACTGGGTTTGGGGTTTTACTCTATTTTTTTCTGAAAGAAGCACAAAATGTCTGCCAAGCTTAAATATGATGCAGATCATGTTTCTATGTCTGTTAGGCGATGCTTACTGGGCAGTCTGGCTCTCGTCAGTAATTCTTCAACTGCTTTGCTGCCGTGGAATTACTGTAGAGAGTTAGGAGTTGGGGCTGGTGGGAGGGATTCTTTGTCCCAGTTGTATTTAAAATTACATCTAATCTTATCAAGGAGCTTGTCATTGTTTCTGGCTGCCTATAGCAGGTACAGTACAGCTTTTGTTCAAGTCTGTTGCTTTACCAAATAAAGGCAAGAACTGCTTGCTTTTCTCATACAAGTAGTCCAATTGATTTCTGCAGGAATACTTGCATGAGTAAGGTAAACAGGATTTGGCAATAACATTGATTAAAAATAATTGGAACAAAATATTCTCCCAGTGGAAGCATATGCTGCTCGAAAAGTGTTTAAAGAGACAGGTAAAATGAATAGATATCATTCAAATTTAGATGCCAGGTATGTCTGAAGCAAATGAAAGTATGAAAGAGCATGAAATAAAGAACAAAATCAAAACAGCAAGTGGATACTAAAAAGTTTTAATCATTCAACAAAAATGAAAACATTTTCTGAAATGGAAATATTTTAATTTAAAATTGTCTTTGAAACCTTTGAGTAATGGCAGAATATCTAGAGAGGTGCAAGCATGCATAAAGGGTATTTTCCCTAAACTCTTAGGAACTCCATGTAGTTTCACTAAAAATCATGAGTGCCTTTGAGGTGTAAAATACTTCTTCAAGTGCTTATATGTAGATTTGAATACTTCGATTTTTGTATTCAGCTTGAAAATGGTGGCATCCCTACAACTGAAAAAATATTTGCTTGCCTCCCAAGGGAGTTATGAAAATACAAGCAAACCAAAACAAGCATACAGGTGTAATGCCTGCTTCTTGTGCTGCTTCTCCAGTAAAAGTTCCTAGATCTCTTTTTGTATTCATCAGATATTTAAACTTTAAGGGTTAGTCCTCAGCTGGCATCATTTATTTTCCCTAGCTGGAATTGCTGCAGGCTTAACAAGAAAGTAGGTGTTGTAAGTAGTATTCATGCCTTCATTTTAAAGACTTGCCCTGACCAGTACTGAGCAAATTATTGACATTGTAATACTAACACCAAAAGAAATAATACCAAGAGCAGATCACCAGTGTCAATAAAGATTCCAAGTTAAATCAGACAGAAATAATCGGTATTAAGTTTTAATGGAAACTCTATTCATGTCTTTTTATAATTAAGATGCAAAATGTAACTTGTTCAAGCAGGGTCCGTTTAACACCATGAAAGAGATGTTGAATTAGCCACAGCTGTTTGCAGATGCATAACTCACCCCAACAAAAGTTACTGAGCATTTTAAAGGAGCATTGGAAGAACCAAAATCTAAACAAGTTAACAGAATTAAAGTTTCCTGTAAGTTGAGCAGTTTTTCCCAAAATTTTAACATGTGTGTAGTTCACCAAAATTTGTTGATATGTTTCCTTAGAGAGCAAAGTAAGCACTACAGTTTTGATCAGCGTAGACAGGTGTCCCTGCAAACAGCTTCAGAGCAACTCTGTTCATAGTGCAGCACCCGTTATTAGCACAGCAACACTTCCATTAGAGCAACAGCCTATCAAACATAGCTGATAATTGATCGGTTATGAAAAAAAAAAAAAAGAAGGGCATTTCTCATCCTTCAAGGTCATATCCATAACTTCAGGTGCCTACCTGAGACTCTCAGATTAGGAGCCTTGTCATCCCATGCTCTCTTTATAGTCAGTATATACAAAACAGTACCTCCAAAGATCTTCCCCTGACATTGCAGGTGTCTATACTTAGACGGGTCCTAAGTCAGTGGCTTCAGTTAGAAGCCTAAAATTCAGAAAAGTGATTCCTAGTTTTATTGACAAAAAATAAAATGAAGAAATGTTCAGAGACTAGGACTGTTGAATAACAAGAGGGAATAGATAATTTGTACACGACAACATAGACAATATCATGGGAATAAATGACAACGTATTTTTCTCACAAATACATCAACAGTGCATGATCTAGATAATGATCAATAGGCATATGAAAGCAGGGGGCTTTAAGTAAATTAGAACAAATTCAAAGAAATTATTTCTGCAAGACATTACCAAAATAACTAGCTGAGTAGGAGCCATAGAGGATTAAACATTTATATGGATAATAAGAATTTCTGTAGCTATACCAGACAGGGAAAAAAAAATATATATAGGTATATATAAAATACGTATAAGTACTCTGATTCCCTATATAAGCAAATCAATACTTGACAACAGTATGTTGATGAGAAGCTACCTCCACTTGTTCACAGGTGTGATTTTTGCATATTCCCATTAAACAGAACTAGTTACTATTTTGGGGAGAATATACAAGACCTTTGGGTTCAAACTTTCCATACCAAGTGCAACAAAAGGTAGAGTAAATGTACCTGTGTCCATGTTGTTTGTTTCATCTTTATCTCAGCTGACTGTTCCTGACATTGTTACCAAAAAGAGTATAGCAAGACATTTTCTATTTGTATGTGTTTTGAACAAGAACACAAAATAAAACATCCTGTCTTGTGAAAACATTACAGACTGATTTGAATCATTGTCAAAAATCTTAGCAAGGAAAAATTGGTTTTCCAGCAGCACAGAGTGGCCTAGAACAATCTTATAATAATAATCATAATCGTAACATATTTACACACATTTCTTAAATAAGATCTTTAACACATCAGCTATAAAATATTTTTTCAAATATCACAGTACGTACGTTTTGCATAAATAGAATTCTACAGCTAAATATAAATTACACTTAGGATATTCCTATGGTAAATAATATTTAGGACATATAATACTAAAAGACTTATTATTTGTCTGCACTCCCCTATTCTTCAGTTGTTTTTCCCAAATGGAATCATAGAAAGCCTTGAGTTGGAAGGGACCCACAAGGATCTTCAAGTCCCACTCCTGCCCCTGCATAGGACAACCCCACAGTTCACACCATGTGCCCGACGGCATTGTCCAGTCTCTTCTTGAGTACCATCAGACTTGCGGCTGTGACACCTCCCTGGGGAGCCTATTCCAGTGCTCCAGCACCCTCTGGGTGAAGAATCTTTTCTTAATGTCCAACCTAAACCTCCCCTCGCACATCTTCCTGACATTCCCTTCGGTTCTGTCATTAGTCACCAGAGGGAAGAGATCAGCACCTGCCCCTCCTCCTCCCCTTGTGAGGAAGCTGTAGACATGATGAGGTGTCCCCTCAGTCTCCTCTTGTCCAGGCTGAATAAACCAAGTGACTTTAGATACTCCTCATATCACTTCCCCTCCAAACCTTTCACCAACTTCATAGCCTTCTTCTGGACACTCTCTAGTAACTTCATATCCTTTTTATCCTGTCATACCCAGAACCGCACACAGTGCTCCAGGTGAGGCCACACCAGTACAGAGCAGAGCGGGACAATCACCTCCCTTGCTTAGCTGGCAATGCTGTAGTTGATGCACCCCAGGACACGTTTGGCTCTCTTGGCTGCCAGGGCATGCTGTTGGCTCATGTTCAACTTGCTGTCGACCAGAATGCCCAGATCCCTCTCCACAGAGCTCCTTTCCACCCTCTCATTTCCCAGTCTGTATGTACACCCAAGGTCGCTATGTCCCAGGTGCAAAATCTGGCATTTGCCCTTGTTGAACTTCATGCAGTTGGTGATTGCCCAGTTCTTCAATTTGTCCAGATCCCTCTGCAGGGCCTCTCTGCCCTCTAGAGTGTCAACAGCTCCTCCCAATTTTGTGTCATTGGTGAACTTACTTAGTATTTCCTCAAGTCCTGTGTCTAAATCATTTATAAAGACATTGAAGAGTGCTGGCCCTAAGATGGATCCCTGCAGAACCCCGCTGGTGACTGTTGCCAGCCCGACATAACCCCATTTAGAGCCCTTTGAGCCTGGCTCGTCAGCCAATTCCTCACCCACTGCATTGTGTGTTTACCCAGCTGTATGCTGGACGTCTTGTCCAGGATGATACTGTGAAAGACAGTATCAAAGGCTTTAATGAATTCCAAAAATATCACATTGACAGGCTTCCCTTTGTCAACTAGGTAGGTAACCTTGTGGTAAAAAGAATTTAAGTTTGTTAAGCAGGACTTTCCCCTCATGAACCCGTACTGGCTGGGACCAATGACTGTGTTGTAATTCAGATGTTTTTCAATAACTCCCAGAATAATACTCTCAATGATTTTGTCACGCACAGAAGTGAGGCTGACAGGCCTGTAGTTGCCGGGGCCATCCCTGTTGCCCTTCTTGTAGATTGGGACAAAGTTTGCCAGCTTCCAGTCGTCTGGGACCTCTCCAGATTCCCAGTAGCATTGAAAAATCATGGAGAGAGGTCATACTATGACATGAGCCAGCTCTTCAAGCACCTTTGGATGAATCCCATCAGGCCCCATTGACTTGTAGGGATCTATCTGGAGTAGCAAATCCCGTACAAGTTCCGGATTTATTGGGAGTTTATCATTCTCACAGCCAGGGTTTACTAAGCCAGGGCTATGGGGTCTCCTAAGTTCATCTTCGGTGTTGAAGACCAAGGCGAAGAAAGTACTAAGTGTCTCAGCTTTGTCTATGTCCCTGTTTATAAGGTGACCATGCTCATCAAGTAATGGGCCAATGTTACTTCTGGTTTGCCTTTTGCCATTAATATATTTTTAAAAGCCTTTTTTATTGTCCTTCACAGTACTGGCCAGCTTCAATTCTAATTGAGCTTTGGCTGCATGAATTTCCTCCCTGCAGCGGTGAGCAGCATCTCTGTAATCCTCCCATGACACCTGATCTTGCTTCCACTGACCACATAATTTATTTTTTTGCCATATTTCAAGAAGAACATCCCTGCTCATCCAAGATGGTTTTTTGCCTCACCTGCTAGATTTTTGGCATTTTGGAATGGCCTGGTCCTGTGTTCTTAGTAGGTGGTACTTAAAAAGTAGACAACACTGCTGGACCCGAGTACCTTCAAAAGCTTCTTCCCAGGGAATCTTACTATTTCTCTGAGCAGCCTAAAGTCTGCTCTCTTCATATCTAGAGTTGAGGTCTTGGTGTCAGTTTTCCTCACATTAACATAGATTATGAACCTGACTGCTTCGTGGTCACTTTGGCCAAGGCAGCCACCATTTGGCTCTTCTCCCACAAGACCTTCTCTGTTAGTAAGTAGCAAATTAATCTATAATGCCTTATAAGAATCCATCTGTAGCCCATAAAATCCAGTTTCATATTTTAGAAAGTTTTACTGGTGGAAACATTAAAATTAGCCAAGCTAAAATGTTCAGCTGTAGCTATCTAGAAAAACTTACCTTCAAACTTCGTTTCAAAAAATGCTGGAACCTGTAAATTGGCCTCACCAAGCATTTTTAATGAATGCCTGAAATCAGATTATGTTTATTTAGGCATCTAAATGAAGATTGAAGCATCTCACTTGTGGCTCCTAGTTTGAAATGTCGGCATAAGCTATTTTATCTGTCTGAGATTTCACAGTATCAGCCAATCGTAACTAGAATTGAGGAATTGTGAGTTTAATCTATTAACTGTGCTGCTTTGTGACTGGTAATATCTGGCACGTTCAAAAGTACCCAGCTGAAAAACAATGACAGATTGGTTTTCTTTCTGTTACTTCTGGCATATATTTTTTTTACAATAAAGACAGAGACATGGTGTTGTTCGCACCTAATCTGATACACAAGATATCTTCAGATCAAAGCCAGTTTGATTACCGTGTGTTTAGTCTTCCTGCACAAAACAATGACAACAGGAGATAATTTTCACACGCCATGTTAATTTGTCTTGTTGTTCATTCAGTCTTGGTACTAATCATTACTTTTAAGTAACCTCGGCCCTCAGTTTACACAGCATGGAGTAATATCTCAGGGTGAAATTGTATTTAGGACAGAAGCTAGAATATCAGTACTCTGTGTATAAACTGTGTTTAAATAAACATACAGTTGAAACTGAATATAATTTATACAGATGCTGAGCCCATACCTCCAGAAACGTGAGCACATCTAAGATGTTAGCCCCTGCACCAGCTTGGACCTTCTCTAAAACATCTCAGCTCTGCATGTTCTCTGCATGCACCCACTAACCAACATGTGCAAAAACTCGCTGCCAACTGCCGATTTGCTATTTGTATCCTCTCGTTAAAATTCACCTGTGCCTTTGGCCCACTGGGCCTAGAAAAGTGAAGGAGAGCCTGAGTAAACTCAAGCAAATTTCGCTTACATGGACTTACACATCACCTGCACATTTGGCACCATCTCCTAGCATGATGTCAGAAAATAAACCAAAAAAAAAATCATGTTATTCTTTTGATATCACAGGACATTTACCAGGTGTTACTTTTAATATCGTGTCCAAAACAACCAGAGGTTATGGAAGATCCAAGACATGGAGGATCCAAGACAACAGGTCTTTAAATATTCTTAAAATGCTATTCGGTTCTGAAAGTGGGTGACGCAAAAATGGCACCTTCTTATTCTGCACATCTGTTCTTTGTTCATATTCAGAGTTGGAGTCATACTTGTCCCCTGCAGAAACAAAATGTAAGCCTTCCTCTGTTTTCCTTCTTGTACTCTTGCAGAGCATGCACTACAGAGAACAAGCTGGATCACCCTTCCTTTCCACATATCTAACCATAGGCAAGTTTTTTATGAGTCTCCATACATGTCACCAAGTTTACAATCCAAGAACAAGGTAAAGCATTGATGTGATTGAGACCATAATTTTACTACCAAAACTGCAAGTGTTTCTAATGAAATGTGAGGAAAAAGTATAACCTAGCTTGAGAACTACATCTATTTTTCTGCATAACAGTGCAAAACACTGTACAGAAAATATAGATTTTGGGAGCAATTCATAACGACCCATTCAAAAATGACTTTATCTTAATCCTGACTGAGGTGAGAACAGTATTATATTCTAGGACAACTGCATGCATCTGAAAGTGTTCTGCCTATAAAAGAAATCAATGTTAGGTATAGATTCCAAAATGCAAAAAACTAATTGGTCTTGTTCACTTTTTATTTTTCTCTTCCTTTCTGTATTCCATTAAGGAGCTTATTAATGGAAACAAGCAGCTTTTCTTCATGCCAGGCAAGTCACTGAAAAGTGTTTTCACCAATTACGCAAATATACACACAAAATCTGCAGTTAAGTCTAATTAGTTCATGTACTGTTACAGGCTTAGTAATTATTATCTCCTTGTCTGATTGATATTTTCAAGATCACTGCAATAATCATTATACAGAGCTTTTAAGGTAGTATTTAAGAATATAAATCCAACACAGACAATGTATTCCCACTGGTATTCAGGCTTGTTGCCAATTTGTAACCCTTCTACAATGCTGGCTTTGCACCAACAGGAAAAAAAAAAAAAAGTTTCAAAACCAAAATTATAAGTAACTATAAGTAACTATAAGTAATATTTTACGCAAAAGTCATTGAAAGAAAATTTGTAGTAACTTGTAAGTTTTGAAATGTTACTGAAATATGACGATTTTTAATATGTACAGGTGTCATTAAATACCTATCATCTTTTTAATAAAAAAATTTAAATATACAGTGCACAGTCAGATAAAAATTCTCTTAACATACTAATGGTATTTTAAACTGTGATTAGCACAAGAAAAATCCTGAAAAAAGGCTTATAATGAAAAAGGCATAGAAACTAGTTTTCATAATGCATTATTTAGGCTTTGGAAAGTCTCTTGGCCTACTATGCTTGCTTCCTTACCTGTAACCCACCATTATCACAAAGAGATTAATACAATGTATGCTTTTATTGAGGTGCAAATGTTTTAAACAAAATGAAAGCAACTTCGACTAAAACCTACAGACATGAACTTGAGTTCCAGCCTTATCTCCTTTGCTCACCAGCCAGAGAAGCACCCGCAATACTCAACGGAGACATGATGGAGAGACACCCGGTGGTGGACGGACACACTGCAGAGGGGATGTTCGACAGGAGGTTCGACAGCAGTGACTCCCCTGGAGACACATCTTCCGGATTTTCCTTTAACCTTCACTGCTATGTGCCCTTTACCCATCTGTAGGTGGAATCTACCAGCTTTGTATCACTGTCCAGCAGTCAGTGGTTTTCCTTGGGTACCCTTCATCTGACAACCACCAGTAAAATTTGTTGTGGTCATCCTCCGTTTCCTGTAAAGCTCATTAACTAGAAAATGAGGCAAACCTCTCTGTAACCCAGCACCGAGCAAGATCAATTTGAAGGCATCACAGCTTATTCCACACCCACGTCTTCCATTAGCAAAAGCCCTTCTCTTAAAACATGTTGGGATAGCAGGTCCTTCATCTCTGATCTCCACAAGCTCCTTCATCTCTGGAGTGGGTGGCTACAGCTTAAGCCAAAGGCATGAAGCATCAGTTGTCCGTAGGATCAGGAAAGAAGGAGCCCAACTTCAAGGAGAAATATGCAACTTCCCTCTCTCTCTGAATATACCCCTAGACCAACTCTGGTCCATCAAAATTTAGTGCCTCGGTTCAGCCAATAAAATCATACTTGCCAGAAATTTAAATGTGCTAAACAGGGTAACATCAGATACTCTGGGGACAGAAAATAACATTTTTTAATTTACAGAATGTTAATTTGTTTTGGTTTAAATTAAAATAATTTTAAAACATGTTTATTCCAAGTAAAATAGAAACATTCCCATTTAAATTGAGATTCTTAATGCAGTCCCATATTCTACTAGACACAAAATCCACAGAGGCCTGTTTTCTTGTACACAGACCTTTTCTTTTAAAAAAATCTGTATAAATGAGCTGTCAGTGCTAGCAGCCATGGCAGTACAGCACAAGAAGCTCCCCCAAACCTAATAGTTTTGAAAATTAAAAGGATCTGGCCACATTCTAACCTGTCTTTAGTAAAGAATAGGGTCATCCTTCTTTGAAGCTTAACAAGGCAAGACAAAATCCAAATGACCAGATTCTGCCACCAAACTAATTGTTGCCTCTTGGTGTTCTAAAGCTCTTCAGGTTTTTTCAGTTGTCTGTGTACAGTTAGTGGGCTGCAAAAACATAATTATTTTCTGTGAAACTAAATAAGAGACCTTTACTATGAAATACTGTGTATCTTCATCCATTTTCTTAATAGCCAGAATATTACTGGTTCTTTTTTTCCCAAATTCAGATTTGTAATGACACTGCTTTACACAGAATCAGGGTGAAGGTAATAAAGCTGAGACCCATTTAGGGAGAGGGCATTAAAACATGACTGAACCACCCTTCCCAAGATCACAAGGGAAATGTCAGCAATGGCTTACCTACCAGCTTTGCATGGGGCCTGGGCAGACTTGACAGGATGGGCAAAATAGTGGGAAACACTGTATTTCATAGTATTGTCCTGCAGAAGATAGTGAAACTCTACTGTGTTCAGACAGCGATGCCCATATCCCAAGCAACTCCTGGGAAAGGGAGAGATGATTTGTGGGGAGTTGCTAGACCACATGGTTCACCTCACCTCTAACCACAGGGACGTATTCACATACTGTATTGGACAGAAATAGAACCACTCAAGCTCTTCATTATTATTTTTCAAGTTTGAAACCTTGATTTGATGAACCAAGGTTTCATCAGAAGGTACTCATCAATTTGATGAGTGCTGAACATGGAATCCTCTAGCCTCCAGGAAGGAAACATGCTCGACAAAACCCTGACCCTCATTCAGCCTTGCCCTGAAATAATGTTAGTAAAATCATAAAAACACAATAATTATGCTAAAAACTTTGCTTTTCATGCATAATTAATAATTTCTTCCATTTTTTTAAAAGTCTCATTTTTAAGCCTTTAAGCTGTTTCCTGTGCATTACCCAATTCTCGTTATTTGTATTTCTTGCATGGCCTCTGTAGGCTATTCAAAGTGATGAAAAAGGGTCTGCCTCTTCCTCTTCACCACTCAGTTCCCCAGCCAATTCTGACCAGTGCAGGCAGACATCGGGACAAAGTAATAGGTGTGGTATGTACACAGCCTTTCATAATGGCCTATCAGCTGCATACTCTGACTGTGTAAAAAATAAAAGATTGAAAACACAGACATCTCATGGGAGAAAGGAATTTAATTTTAAGAAATAGAGCCTACAGGTAGGAACTTTTAGATTGTTTATACTCGGGAAAGGCTGTTCATTTTTAAACAATATATTCATATTTTACAATTAGTTTCTGCTGTTTCCTGGATGTTTCTATGTTTACCAATAAATCACTGCCTATGAGAGCTGGGAAGCTGATAAGCCTCTTCATTTCTTTATTGAGCTCAAGAATCTGGGAGTTCCTAGAAGAAAGCAAAATAGACAACACAGAGACTTGTAAAGCTGCATTTACCTTCATTTGGGAGCTAGTTTGAGCTTATATGTAGAGTGTTACACTATGGTATTGTAAGACTAGATTTTGACTCTCTAAATCTTACATATCAGTCCGTCTTCAACATCTGAGTTTGTCTTATCTTTAGAGAACTGCCTACACAGAAAAGGCAGCTTCACAAGTAAAAGTGTTTGGGGGAAAGGGAAAGTTTAATTCTCTCTGTATGACCATCTATAACAGAATAATGAAGACTGTGAGTCTGGAGTGATTACAGTCCTATGACACTGCAAGTCCTTCTTAGGCCTATGGGTCAGATTTATTTCAAACTTTTCTTTGCTTTTTGATATGATCAAGAAGATCTCATCACTGGGATCTTCCAGTCTTACTTGAACATGTTCCTTCATGCGGTTACAAGTTTATTTAGGGAGGGCTCCTGAGTTTTTCAATATCAATAGCTTTTTATGGTTTTCCTTTTATTTTCTGTTAAAACAGAGTAACCAAGACCAGTTCACTGAGAACTAGTTTGATTGTTTTAACTTATTATACCTCTATTACACAAAAGCATGGTGGCATAGTGTTTAATAAAGTATGAACCAAGACATGTCTCCAACCTGCCACAAGACTAATGGATATGGGGGACATTTCCCCTGAGTCTGTACACCTACAGTTATCTCCAAGAGATAAAACAGCATACCAGCCTCTATTGATAACTAGAATCATTATTATCAATCAGAATTTGTTGCACATTTCTATATCCCCTCAGTATTTTAGTTTTGTTCTCAAACCACATCTGCATCCAGAAGTGAATATTGTTTTGAGAATTGCTTGATTTAGTTAGAATGAGATCAGCTTGATGAAAATGGCTTCAGGTTTAGAAGCATTTTTGTTAATCACAGAAGTTTTAAGTTCCTATTGTAGCTCTATGCACATCATTAATTATAGGTTAGTATTCTTTGAAAGCCAACCAAATTGCTTCCTACTTTCGCTCCAAATCATGAAAGTGTCATAAAAAAGGAAAGAAAGGTGTTACTATGGGCTTCCAGAGGTTTCAGTATGAGTGGAAATCTCAGCCAGATGAGTTCACTATCTTCCACATCAATGTTGCAATCTTCTAGGCTTTTTGTATTCAGATGTGAACCAAAGACCTCTGTAAGCTCTTAAACAAGTGTGTAATATGCATATGCTACAGCTGACCCACAGTATGTATTTCTGTGGCTTTTCCAGCTTTCAGACTGACTAAAATCTAATGACCTCTAGCCCTTTTGTCTGCAGAGGCACTACATTATTTGTTGGAAGTGATGCCTACCTCAGTCTGAAGATAGCTTGAAATCCTGGCTCAAAGTTCTGAGTTTTACTAGCCTTGAGAATGCTTTTACTGGCTTTGAGGCACAACCTTTGCACTTCATTGTCACCATAATGGAAACTTATTTTTAAAGGAGACCCATAAAATCATGGAAGTAAAAGAAAGAGAAGGTAGGAGAGAAAAATAAATAAATAGATAAATAAAAGGTCCCAGAAGACATTTTATCTTTCTTTTTTGTTTTTTAAGAGATAAATGGTACTTGAATTTGCTGATTCTAAAAAGGAAACTGCATACCAAATTACAATATGAGAATGGTGAACTTCTGGCTTGTGGACTGAATCCAACCTATTTATTCAGCCTGTGTTTGTCTGCTTGGTGCCTTCTTTTACAGCATATCCTGGGTGTCTACGCTCTGTTGGTTTTGTTCCCAATGGTTCACATCACCTTTTTCTGTCAAATGACTGGAGTTATGTCCATAACATAACCAAATACAGGTTTCCTGTGCTATTATCACAAAATAGACATGCTTCTATTCACAGGCTAGGGGTAATATGTCCATATAAGAGGGCAGAGCCCAACCAAAATATTGCCCTTGTAGTATAAAAACTGGGTAGTTATTCCCCCATGTGGATATTGCCCTAAGCAGCATGGCAGCTGTAGAGCCTTGGATTTCTGCCATAACCAAGGAATAACCATTTAGTGTAGAATCTGACGCTTTCTTCTAAATGAGTCTAACCTCCCCCTGTTTTAAAATTCAGACATCATGAGACAGTAATAGGCAGTTCATTTCACTTGCGGTGCTGATGATTTGTACACAATATAGCTGTTAATTTCATTGTGCACGCATCTCTTCATCTCCTTTGGTTATTTTGTATTCTATCACCACCAAAGTTTGTTTGGGTTTTTCTTCAGTTCTGTGTTTTGTAATACTAAGGAAGTGAGCTGAAGAGCTACAATGATTTCCATCTAAACTGCTCATTTTTTGTCTGCACTACAAAAACTAGCATCCTTTTGCCAACATTTGCTTAGACATTTTTCAAATCATAAGAAAGGAAATTATGGGAGTGAGAATACAAAAATGGAGCAAAATCCTCATTTTACCATGAAGTGTGCATTGGAAATGAGTGAGTTACCTACTGTTCAGAACATACATGTGAACAGCAGGAGACAATGAATGCTCTAAGGATTGTCTCCTGCCTGCCGACATAGCAAAGCAATCAGAAGAGAGAAGGCTGTTTGCCTTTTCAGGAAAAAAAAAAAATCAGCCATTTTTGAGAGCCTGAGGCAGCGTTCTTTATAGTCATCTCTCCTATGATGCTTCACAACCTCATTGGACTTCTAAGGTTATATACAGCTACACTTTCCTCTGTGCGTTCTGTTTCTGGGATTTTCCCTGGAATGCATAAGATTGCAAAAGCTGAAGTCTTTAATGATTCCATTATTTGCACAAAGAAACATGCCAGGAGTTCTGTTAGTTTTGTTACCAAAAAAAAAAAAGCCTTTCTTTTAACTGCACACAGTATTTGCTAATAGGAGTTTTCTGAAGAACAAAGCAAAGAGGAAGGGAACAACATGCCTATGGCTGGTATATGGGAGAGAACACTGATATAATGCACTCACAGCAGAACAAGACAAGTAAGGTATTCTATATACATTGGCATTACTCAAGAACTCAGATACACAAAATACCAAGTTCTGGAGTTTATCTATCTGAACTTTAATCCAGGGTACAATTAACGTTTAACCTAATCCAAGTCCAAACATTCAGAAAGCATGAGTCTTAGTGTCTCAAGCCTTAGTGCCTCAATTCTTGATTTACCATTAAAAATAACCTGGGTTTTTTCACTGAATACAATTAGTTTCTTTGTGTTCATCTTCTAGTTTCTAAATCATTAGGCAAAGTCCATATCACGCGTTGTTTTATTTTGTTCTGCTTTGTTTTCTACAGCCATAAGTATTAGAAACTGAAAGTTTCGTGACTATTTGCTCAACTGATTGACTTACTGAATGATAAATAGTCTAGGGAAATTGTATAAAACACCTGGAGATTTAAGAAAAAACTTTGAATCTTGCAAGACATTATATCACTGTAAGAGTAGTGGAGCTCCACCCCTGAAGTTCCTAAAAATTCCATTCAGTTAAGTGCTGCATTTTATAGTACTAGCTGAGAGCATTTTGAATTGACGAAGTATTAAAATTTGGCTGATGATCCTTTAATAAACCAGTAACGGTAAATATGCCACTCCTCCAGATAAAGTTAGCACATTCTGCAGAGAGACTGAAAAGAGATCCAACAGCATAACTGGGTCAGGGTTAATATAATATAAAAAGTGGACTCTCCAACCCAGAGCTCAGGTCATGTTGCAGACTGTCTATGCTGCCACTGAGATACGTCCTTCATACCCAGTCACTGAAGCCTTGACTGAAAATCCGTTCCAGACAAAGGAACATCACAAGACCTACCTGGCTTTGGCCTTGTTCCAGGGTTAAATGTAAGACCTTGAACAAATCTCCCAGAGACATAAATTCTTCCTTAAAAAAATAATCAGATAAAACAGTCAGGGAGTTATTTTTCTACTGGAAAAACAAAACAAAACAAAAAAATGCAGAGGAACCAGAGAAACTAAAGGAAAAAATGCCTCAAATTTATTCAAATACAGAAGTTCCTTTTCTTTCTTTACTAAGATAACCTGCCATAATCCCATCTTTACACAAGTCCTTTACGGCGACTTGTGTAATGAAGTAAATGTCTTTTAAAAAAAAGAAGGGAATAAAATAAGCACTTAACCTAATAAAATATTTTTTTTTAAAAAAAACCTCCTACAGTACAAAAATAAAACCAGCAAATAATCTTGGCATATTTTTTTCTAAAAAGGATGGTTGGTTATTTAACTTTTATCACAAACAAGCTTGGTTTTCTTTGATACAGCTCAGACTTGGGAAGAAAATAGCATAACCAAGGTTCCCTATTCTCCACTCTTACCATGTTAGAGGTAGATTCAACAAGACTTAGTAAAAGAAAAAATAAGAAAAGGGGGTCAAAAGTTCTCCCCTGAGCTTAAACAGCTTGGTGGGCCACAGCAGGTAAGGGTAATTTCTGTAGCAAATGGAAGAGAAATAAATGAAATAACTGGCATTGTGCCCAGCCACCTCGATTCACCAACAAAGTGGTTTTCTATAAGATGGTCAACTGGGAAAAGCAACTGGAAAGAAGGTGGGGTGAGATCTGAGTTCTTGCCTCTAAACTACACAGCTCCTGTTCTCGATCATACACTCTTATCAGAAGGGAATATTTAAAATTTTTTGCAGTCCTATGCATATTCATACTTTTATGCTGATACATATTCATTGGTGTATTCAACCCTAATTATAGGGTCACTGCCACTTTAAAGATATTTTCCATTGTTCAGCCCCAGTGCATTTTGCCTTAAGTATTCTATCAAATTATTTGCTTGTAAATAATCTGTATACAAAAATATATGCGGAGATTGAATGTTCAGTTGCAAAAAACCACAGGTGCATAAGAAAACCCACCCATCATGATGCAGTTTTCATTGTGGTTTTGTAGCCTGAAGTAGCCATCTGAAGTTCATATTCATTCATCTTATTGTAATTCTGGTCATCCTTCAATGTTGAAATGAGTAAGACATCTAAAGAACATGAAAATTAAATCCCTTAAAAGTTATTTAAACTTTTTTTAATTTATCTTTTTCAGTAGTGTTTAAGCAAGGTTGAACAAAAGGAATTCATTTTCTCCACCAAATTCAAACACCTAAATAGGCGTAAATCTCAGCTGAATTAAAATCTGATGTCATGGTTGGTATGGCAAACAGAGATTATATGATGCATACTTTTGTAAAAACATATAAATTAGGACTAGATATTTAGTACATTTAATATCTGGGAGACAGTAAGATGCCCTGGAACCACTTTAGCCTTGGTGACAGTGAAGGCCAGCAGCATCCTGTGGTGCAGTAACAAGAGAATCACCAGATCAAGGGACGGGATTATTCCACTCGGCACATGTTAAGCCACAACTGGAATAATGTCCAGCTTTCATCCTCAAATTCAGGAGAGACATTGAAAAAAATGGAGAAGTTCCAGTTGAGGGCCACCAAGATGGTTACAGAAGTGGAGAGCCTGACATGAACTATTGATGGAACTAAATTTTTTCAACCTAAAGGACAGAAGGTTCAGGAGCAACCTAATCATACTCCACCAATAGCTTAAGTATACTTAGAGAGAAGATGGAGGTACTCTCTTTACAAGGGAGCACCATGACAAGATAATGGGAACGAGTTTCTTCAGGAGAAACGCTCTGGATATAAGAAAAATATTCCTCACTGTGAGAACAATTAAACATTGAAGTAGGCTGCCCAGAGAAGTGGTGGAAATGCCATTGCCAGAAGTATTGAAGACTTGGCTTAACAGGAACCTGGAAAACCTCTGCTTTCAACAGAAGGTTGGACCAGGTGATCTCCAGAGGTCATTTCCAAGATTTTAATGACTTTTGAATTATTGATTTTTAACTTTGTTTGGTATTCTTGCTCTGCTTTTGAAGATGTTGTCCTTTTCCTAAAATTTTATTTACTTTCTAAAATAAAAAAGGTATTTAAAGTACATGAGAAAGAAAATGTGTATGATGTACTGATGCTCAGGTCCTCTGCTGGATTTGCAAGAGCATGAAAGGGATCTGTGAGAGAAAAATGAGAATGTGTTCTTTATCTGACTCAACTGTTCATGTAATTTCCACAGGATAGACGTATAATGAGGCTTTGAATTTAAGCTACACTGCCTCTGGGTTCCCCCCTCCAGTTATCAGGCTGCAACTCGAGTCACATTACACTTACACAAGAGTGGGATTACATCCCCCTAATGGGGCAGGATTAAGCCAAAGGAGGTGGAACAGCTTTCAAAGGAGCAACTTCAACACAGGGGGCCAAATTCTACTCTCAATTACACACGGATGACTGTCATGGTGATTTCAATGGGGATACTCAGGTGTAACCAGGGGTAAGAGTGCCTTTGTGACATGGAGCAGATGTGAAAAATCCAAGCATAGACTAACCATGAGCATCTCATTTTTAGACAGCCACTTTATTGTGGACAGAGCTTTAAATTGAACCATGATCTACTGCACTGTATTCTGAAGTAAATCATTCCTCCATTCACTTTCACCCTTTTGCAACTGCTACAAAATATAGCAAAACTACAGTAAGAGACACTGAAAAGTGAAGGTGAGACTCTGTAAGGTGAGATTCTCTTCACAAAGAGCTTCCCATTTCTCTGCTTGTTGAAGCATTTGTCTCACCTCCATCACTATGGCACCTGCAGCATCAGGCTGTGTTGAGAGCTGCTTTATATCTTTCTACTTTAATTCTCACAGCTTTAAAAGTTGATGTCTCACTTCTTTTTGTCTTAGATAATTTTTTTTTTACTTATCTGTGCATTTCTGTTTTCATGTAAGTTAGCAAGTGTAATAAAACTGTAATGAAGGGGTTTTTTGGTTGGTTTTGTTTAAAAGTTTTGTGTAAGTAAAGGAGATTTTAACATGATCTACAATATGGATTCCTCATTTGGAACAGACCAGACATACTTTGTAGTAAATGTCATCTATGTCTTTACAAGAATGTAAGTTCAACAATATTAATTCACACGAGCAATTTGCCAGAGTGCTAATAAATTGTATCATGAGTGGCTGAGGTACAGTCACATAGAAAGGAAGGGAAAAATATCATTAGAAAAGCAAACAGCTGACTGGAACACTTTTATCTTCCATCCAGGATCAGCTCATCCAATCTGAAAGACATCATCGCACACAGAGGTTCTCAGTATATGGTCCACATTATGTGACCATATGAGCAATGCTGACAGAATGAATCATGCAATGGGCAGTGCAGCTGCCTGTCACTCAAGAGTGGGGAGCTTTGGCTCTGCTGTCAGAAGCCTCCCAGCCCCCAGAGAGAGTACACACTGCAACCTCACTCATGATCATGCTGCAGACCACCATGTCATCGAAATAAAGGAGATAAGGAGAAAGGGGAAGAAAAAGGAGAAGCAGAATTAATCTGGTAATGAAGTAGAGATTTGCCCTAAATAAAATATGTACATGCAGGTAACCCATGTAAGCTCATATTAAAGCTATTGTTCATTACAGAAATTTTTCCTGACGAATGTTCCTGTAGCTCTTTAACCAAGTGATTTCACTACCACCTTCTGAGAACTGACTGCCTCTACATCTGCAGCCTAGTGCTACGGTGTGGGAAGGTGAGGATGGAATCCAAAACCAGGAACAAAGATATATCACTGGCAAACGTCCTAAAGTTATTAGGGTAAGCTACATTCAAACCATACTTGGACCATATTCTTAAATAGTTAGAAGCCAGAAAACAGTTGTCTCAGGTCATATTGTGGTTCTACAATTTCCATGAACCTCCAGAGGCAAGCTTCATCTCTCACTATGCAATAGCCATCTGAAAATTGCATATCTTATCAAAACCACGCAGGAGAGGAGTCAAGGGAAGACAATTAAAACTCAGATATTAAGAGATCACAAGAGAAAAGTCCTAGGTAGACGATGAAGTGAGGTGGTATCTTCTGAGAGGGGCCAGGCTGGGACCTAGAAGCTGTCCAGTGCAGACTAACTTACAAGATTAAGTTCAGGATAAATTATTTATCTGAAAAAACACAGCCTCTTCACTGCATTTTGCAGAACACAAGAGGAACCATATAGGTACTTGAGGAAAACCAGGACTAAAATTGCCTCCCTGTCAGGCTGTGACATGTTGGTGCCAGGCTCTCCTGAATCTCACTAGCATTTGCTGAAGCCATCAGAAACTGCTTCTCCAGTAGCATACGGAGGAAGCATCACATCCTTTCTCTGTAGCATATGATGAATTCACATTCTGATTTTCATACAGAAAAAGCTGAACACACCAAGTAACAGCAGAAAATTAATACTGAATAATCAATCTATTTGATATGAAAAACAGTACAAGAAATACAGAAGAGGAATATTAACTGATCATCTCTCTAGGAGAACCAGACAATGCATTCACAAATAATATACTCATTAAAAGGCAGAGAAAAATCATTAAGAAAACAATTTTGCAAATAATGTTTGAATAGTACTCATCTTAACCCAGCTTCACACAGCTACCACTAAAATTTGCCATACCTGATTGCCCCTTACTATTGTGATTAACCCTTATAACCTTATAAAAAAACCAAAAAAAACCAAACAAAAAACCCACACCAGCATGGGGCAAATGGGTGAATAAAAATTAAAATTTTGCAGCACTGACTTAGAGATGCAAGTATGACTGATTAGTAAAGTGTGATCCCTGTGATATACCTTTAATTACTTTTTCCACTGCTTTATTCACCTGAGGCTAGATTGTGCATGGTGAGAATTAGTGGTATCGTACCACAGGTAAACAAAGAGATAAGCTCAGGTCTTTTTGGGAACTGCTGAATAAACAAAGTTCAGTGACATTCATAATGTATAAAAACCACCAATGCCTTGAAAGATTTAAAAACAACAACAACAAAAAAGACATAGATATTTTCCTCATACTTTTCATTTAAATCAATTTTATTCATGCCATGTCCTGGCATTCTCCACAAGTTTTCTAAGAAATGTGTCATTTCATCCAAAGCATTACTCAGGAAAATTGCCTAAGACATCTTTTCATTAGTATGGTGCAATATTATTATTCTCAGTAGGGAACAAGAAAAGCATAACATCCAGGTTCATGAAGTAGTCTCATAATGAGAGGACTTGAAAAGTAAAATATTGAGCAATGAAGAAGAAAGAAAATAATTTATGGAGATAGCATTTCTACCAGCTGTTCATGTTATATCTTCGAGATGGATGGGATACTTTGGGATAGTTCCATTCTTCAGTATGTACTTGGATGGCTTCTGTTACTCGCTGGGACTCCACAATAAGGGGCAGATATTGGCCTACAGTTTTATTTTTGTATTATAATTGGATTCAAAGGCAGAAAGCCTGTAATAATTCATCAAGAATATTTGTCAATTAGGTCAGAGGGATGTTTGTTGTGTGATCATATTGGCTTAGAAGTTCTTATTAGATTAAGGATGTACCAAAGAACAATAAAGGAAGCAGTGTCATCAGATGAGATATCACACGACACGAATCTAATGATAGTTAAAAGGCAGTATCTAAACTGCTAGTTTTGGGGATTGTACATTTTCTCCAGACACCTACAAAACAATTCCAGAGGTGTCAAAGCCCAGAAGTGCAAAACAGGATCATCTCTTTTTCAAGACAAGGAATAGCTTGAGAGAATCATTTGAGACATAACATGGCTTAGGGTCATTTGAGGAAACTGTCCACTACAGACACATTTTATTAGATAAAATGTTGTATCTTAAGGGTGTTGAGTATACCATAATCCCCTTGATGCCTTGGTCCTGCTAGAAAAGAAACATCTCTTAAAGAAGGCTGACCAGTGGCTACAAAGTCATAGAGAGAATAACACAAGTACTGAACCAGGTTACTTAGAGAAATTTTGATCGAGAGCTGATATAGAAAAGCGAGATCTAAGGGATTCTGTCCATGCTCCTAGGCTAGATGCCCTCTCTCATTACCACAACATCAGAAGGACACATGCAGATATTGCACCTCTGTTCAGCTTCCTCATGTTGGCTGAGACCACATCCACCTCGAGCAGGAGCAAACCAGGACAAGGAGAAAATGTCATTATCCTGGTAACTGTGACAGCTATAAAAAATGGATCTATACAAAAGGCTGAGTTCAGTAAAAAACATGAATTCATACAAATGCCACAGAATTGTTCTTAGTATATCTGTAAAGAGTCTGGGTGGTTTTTAGAGATAGTGGCCTCTTGTAAAGATTTTACTACTTGAGTTCTCAATTCCATTATTGAATATATTTTCTTTTTTCTTCAGTGGGAACAGCAGAGAAGATGCAGTTTACATTTGAAATTGTCTCTTGTCCTAGTGTTTTATTGCCGCAGTGATGAGAGCATACTGTTGTAGTTAGTGCCGAAAAGTTTCATGGTAGAGGTAGCATTATATTTACCATGATGGTGACAAGATCAGATCCCACATCCTGGGTTTCATTCTTCTGTGGATTACTTTTGATTCAGTCACTTGCTCGACTTGGAAGAATACAGTTAATTTGTTTGGGTGACAAAACCCATCCAAACTCTCTTATTTGCGGAATCCTATCAACTTACACCAGTTTAGTTCGTACTTAAGTTGATACATTTGGACAAAATCCTGAATGATAAGAAGGAGGCGTTGCCCTTATCACGGTTTTTGAAATATGGTTTCCTTAGGAATGACCTTCACTGAGGGTACGTTCTGTGCATACAAAGAGCAGAGTCTTTAATAAGTTATATACAAAGTAGGACTTGAAAAATACATATAAGGTAGACAAAGCTTTGTAGTTTAAAAAAGCTGCATGGGACTGTTAATATATGACGTGACATGAACAAAAAGTAACTGACCATACAAGAAGTGTTTTTAGAAAATCCAGTACCATCTTATTGGAAATAAAAATCAAAAGGAGACATCAGCATAATAATGTTACCTGTTGGTTTTATGGGCCACTAGAAATTAGAGTAACAAAGTTGTTCAGAGTTTACAAAAGGAGAGATCACAGCTAATTTTGACTCCTACATTCTTTTTGACTTGGAGAATTCACACTTAAATTTCAGGGGAAATTAAATTAGAATGATACTTCATATATACACGTAATAAAATATTAGAATAATAATTCAGATGATTCTTTCTAATGTTACAATACTATCACTCATTTGAAAGGATTCATACATATTTTACTACCCTACACTGAAACATTAAATTTAGTTTCAAACAGAATGTTTGATTTCTGTTAACACTTGTATAGCTTATTTGGAACAAATAAACTGGAATAATACAGGCTAAAAAAGGCAGAGATCAGTCTTTCAAGGCTGAAAACTTCGAGAAAATGTCAAAAACCACCACCTCCGGTGAAAGACAAGAGAGTGATGTTAAGCACCATCACTTTTGTACAAATGAGTCAAAACTTTATTTTAATAAAAAGGCTGAAGCCTGCAAAATAGCAAGGACTCAGTCATCCTGACAGTGAAGTAAGTAGGTTGAAATTCGGTGCAATTCAGTGAGACAAGATCATGTTGTGATCTAGAGCACCACATTAGACATGGTCCTTCTGTGCTGTCTCTTGGAAAAACATAAGAAAACAAGATACATACAGAGTAACTCATCTCTGATAGGTTCTTGTAGGGGACAAAATTTGTCTTCATGAACTGATTTTTTTTTTCCTTTTGGAATGTATTTACCTCTCAGGATCTGTAAAATCAAGTGACAGTGAGCATAGCATAGTTATTAATTATATGTCACCTGAAAAAAATGTTACATACTCTTTGTTTTTATACCTGCTGCCTGAAAAAATGGAGTAGATCAAGTGACACGTAGGCTTTTTTTTCTTTCTCTTTGACTTATCCTATATCATAATATGACCCCATCATTTTATGGTGGAAGAGCTGTCATTGTCTTCTATAAGAATATTTTAGGAACAATTGCCTTTATTGTGGTAAACGTGGTTTCCCTCTAAAAATATTCTAGGGCTTTACAACAGACCTTTCATACTTTACTATTTATTTTACACACAGTACTGTAATACAGTATTATTTTCTTTTAAAGAAAAAAGCCTATTAAAGCAAAATGGGTTTGTTACTAATACTTCAGCATACAGAAATGTAGGCACAGAACCTGTATATCTGCTAAGAATGCAAATATACTCTACTTTTACAGGTATTTCCAAGGAGAAACAACATAAATGTTATTTTCAGTTATGTAAGAGACTTCAGTGCACCACAAGTTCTTGCATTCAGTCATCAATCCCTCAGGATCATCCAGTGGGTCCCATTTCCAGGAAGGCATTGTGTAAGATCATCTTTATAACTGATCATCCAAAGTGGAACAGGAATGTTGGCGAGTCAGCACTCTATCACTTGCTAAGAACAATACCTTATGTCAGGCCTCACTGCCTGCACAGAAGGTGGCAGGTTGCTGAAGATATGTGAAGTGTAATGGTAACTGGTCATGCTAGTGTGTGGCTGCTCTCTTTCAGTGACTTTCTCACTGTTTCCCTACCTGTATTGGAACTCACTAGATACAGGATTTATTGGACTGCTGTTCCTGTATGGAGCTGAAGTATGACTGCTGCCTGCTCCAGACAGAGGCAGAGAAATGCTGCATTTGAGGGAAACAGCATTCTGGTTTGCCTAATGAAATAAGCCTCCATGGATATTTGCTTTACGTTATAAACTCTTACAAATATGACTGTATCAGACAGCTAAGGAATACTTCAGCGTCAAACTCTGATTTGTACCCGTCAAACTGTATTCAAAAGAGTAGAATTGACCAGTATGAAAGTGAGAGTAGTAAGTCACCATCTGTCTCCGGTAGATCCCCAGACAGAGAGAAACTAAAATATATTGGATTGTGTAGTTTTATTTAAAATATGCCATGTTAGTCTGCACATTTGAGTAAACTTGCAATCTAACCTATCATGACAGAGAATTAATAGTGTCATAACACTGACAAATTATAGAAACACTGTGAATATCTGTTAAAAGCAAACATTGTGTTCAAACGAGAGCACACAAGAGAGCTGAAAGAAGAAATGGCTACAAATTTATTTAATATTAAAGAGCAGGAAGAACACAATCAAATCCAGAACAGCCTTGCAGCTTGGGTAGGTCTCAAGCAATCTTTAAAAAAGTATACAAAGCCTCATACTCCGATATTCTGCTGTATAATGCTACACCAGGTAGAATCTCCGAAGCTCAGACAAACAGCCTTCCTGTGGGAAAATCCCTAACTTTTTCTTTACGACCTTGAATCTTGCTAGGGGCAAGCAGAAAGAACATTTTGGTGATTAAGTGTAGGATAAATTCTTTCAAAATGTCTTTGGGGAGGGTTAGCTTAGTCATTAGGCATATGGTATTTTTAAACATCCTGGATCAAATCTTCAAACTATGCCACAACCTCTTTGTGCTGTGGGTGTGGTACAAAAGGCAAAAAGCTGCCCTTGTAGGGCTCTGTGGCACCTCCATCAACTTGCACTGTGAATGTTGTGTATCAGGACAGAGCAGTGTACCTAAGCGAGGCAGAATGAGAAAAGGAAGGAAAACTGCTGTGATTTCCTCATTTGCATCCAAAACACTGTTCTAGATGGCAATGGAATATTTTATAGTATATCTATTATATGCTGATAAAAAAATATTATCAGAATGATCTGATAATCATTAAGATCTCATTATTCTGGAAAAAAACCATACTTTGATCTTTTATTCTCTCCATCACAGTCCTTATTTTTGTTGCTTTAATTTTGAATTAATAATGGAGAAAATAAATAATTTCTTTCCACATCCAGCTGAATCTTTGTACTGGCCACACACTTCCCACCACTGCTTTCCATCAGTTTTTAAATAAACAATTTAAATGGTCCGAGCAACAGTATCTACCCTGGCGAGATTTTTTTGCACTCTCTGATACAGCCCTCCATTGCCAAGAGATATTTTTCCTAACATTCATAGAGTCAGTTGCATTACAAATTGCAATTATTATCCAAATTATACTTTCTCTGTGCCTTTAGACAAGTCTGCTTGTCTAAAGCTGCTGGTGTTTGACTCACTCTGTAGAAGTGAATAAAGCAAGGATTACTAAACTTAATTTGAAGAGGTAAGAGTACCTTAGAGCTCTGTGCAAGGTCAAGTTCTTTCATAGGAGCTGCTTGGTTATCCACACACTGCACCGAGCAGTTGCATAGCAAGTAAGACAGCTTAAGAACCTCTCAATAAAACAAAGGTATCCCTGATATAAACATCACAGGGACTTTCTGACAAGCTCAAGAAAATAAGACCAGGTCTACTAGTACTCTAGGAAAAAATAATGGTTACTCACAGTCTTTGAAGGGAATATCTGGAATTATGCCTATTACAGATACAAATATAGCATTTTAAAACATATAAAGATTTGCCTCTAACTTAGAAATAGCTTCCCAAAGATAGGCTCAAAACATTATCCATACCTATCTTTCTCAGATACATACCTTTTCTTCTGCAATCTCCTCTTCCTCACCTTCCCAAAAAAACTTAAATCATTTCCTGCAGGTTAGCATGTTCTGGCTACATTGACAACAGATAACAGACCAGAGAACAAGCTCAGAAGCAGAGACCTGGAGAAACTTGCTGGCAGGTAGCTCTTTTCCATTTTCATATTGTGGCTTATCTAACTTAGTAGTAACTAGCGCAGGCTGCAGCTGTGAACAGATTGTGCAGATAGATGCCCACATTCTCATATAGACAGGCTATATATGCTCTGCAGGTCAAAATCATACTTTAAAACTCCACCTGGAGACTCACCAGTGGCTAGCTGAGCTCTGAGAACACTGGTCTCATGTTCCCAGCAAGATATGTTGCTTATTGAGCAGAGATGGCACTCTGATCAAGTCATAGCTCAGACTGATGTGTTTGCTATGACAAAGAGACCATTACAAGAACCTGGGTGCTAGGGTACAGATCATAAGAGCTAGGTCTTCATTCAAAAGTAGCAATAACAAATGTCTCACCAGAAATCTCAGATGGCATCACATAGCATCAGCCAAAGCCTCAGTACTGTTTCCAGCTTGGCAGCCAGCAGATTCCGCTGTGAACAGCACAGGTTCCAGCTCTGCCCTAACTGCTGGCAGCTTCCTCCAGCTTGCGGCACTGCTGTAAGCCTTATGTGGATGGAGCTGTGGCCAGCAATCTCTCAGCCATTTCTCCGTCTCACCCACACATTAGGCAAGGTATTTGTTAGCAGTGAGTGAGTTAAATGAGGCAGAAAGTGAGGGTCTCCTTTTTCCCTCACTAGAATTCCGCCACACCGTTCTGACACTGCTAGGAAGATGGAAGCTGGCCAGATATTTCCTCTTATAGAGGCTCTGGGCCCCTTCTGGCAGGTGTTGTCAGCACACTGCAAAGACTCTCCACAACAGCCACTTTCCAAAAAGGTGCCCAGCCTGAGGCTTGGGTGCAATTTAAGCACTTGGGCGCAAAACTGGGATCCTCAAAACTTTGCTCAGCTGATGGCCATTCCCAGAGGCATCTGACCTCCGGAGAGGCCTCAGTTTTTTACGCTGGAGTTTCTCAAACATATGCCCAGGCCTGCCTGTTCCTAGCAGGCCACACACACCTCTGAAAAAACCCACCTGTTAAATGAACTCAAACTTGCTTCCCATGACACCAGTTTCAAACCTCAGACTTTCATATCCTCTCTCCGGTCTTCTCTCTGCTGTAGAATAGCTTCAGTGGGTGGGATAGAAACACCTCACCACACACACACACACCAGCCCTACATATACATAGGGCTGCCTTGGCCGGGGGAGGGGGGCATGGCTGCATTCCCTCAGGCATGGAGGGAATCTGAAACCAGGTCTGTCCCAAGTAAACACAGAAACCACTGATCACTTTTAGAATAGGGGGAGCTACTGCTTCAGGCATCTTCTGAAAGCTAAAAGTAATACCTTGCATCCCTCAAATAAAATACAATTTAAAAAAAAAATCACAAACCTAAGTACCTGCTATTAAGAAAGGGACTGGGCTGTACATTCTTAGAGAAGAGAGATGACTTCTAGTAACACTGTGGCCTACACCCTGAAGAAGGGTAGCATCTGCAATATATCCCTCTGCTCAATAAGCAGCAGTTGTTTTTCTATGAACCTCACTCAGGACCACTCAGCTCTTCCCATCCATCCGCCACAACACAAGATGCCACTTCGCAGCCTGTACTCAGTTACAGACCCAGGTGTCCAAAAGCAGCTGTAGCAGCACATGCCTGCCACACCAAATCTTGCTTCCTGAGAGTAGGCAGCCCTTGCTACATCCCAAGCTTTGACCGTGGTGCACGCTCTCAGGCATGCCAAGTATGACACTGGCACAGAGCTGCAGCTCCTCTCCAGGCAGCACACACAGAGGCATGTTATGGCCACAGCCTGCACCTCTTCACAAGCCCCATACTTGGGCGAAATGCCTGCAGAAGCACACTAGCCCTTTCCCATCACAGGCTTTACACAGTGGGTACAATGTGGTAAGTCTCACATCCCAGCTTCCTGGACAAAGGCCTACATCCTGTCACGAAGCACGTGCACAGATCCCATGCCAGCTGATGAGGTGGAGGAGGTCCAGGTGAAGCCTCACCCAAGCTGGCCCCAGCATCCTGCACATAGCCGGGGCCGCACCGCCAGAGCAAGAACAGCCCATGCCGTAGGCAGGGTCGAGGAGTGTGGGAACTGAGGATGAGGAGCTGGCCAGGGCCAGGCTCTCCCACATCTGGACACTTCCAGGTCATGGCCTGAGCAGTGCGGGGGAGGAAGAGCAGTGATGCATTAAGGCAAGGGCAGGCAGCCGCAGTAATGAGAACAGCAACGTTTCAGCTCCCAGCCCCAGCCTCCCTGCAGCCACTCTGAAGGGGCTTTCGTGGAGGCAGAGAAAGCCTTGACTGAAACACAAGCCTGAGTCTCCCTTGTAAGCTCTGTAGACCAACTACCAATACTTCGTTTCAACTGTAACAAAGGCATGAGAGAGTTCGTCAGAGACGCTTGATCTCTATCCATCATCAAGACATCAGCTCTCTCTGCAGTCAGTGCCTCTTCCTGTGTAGATGAGAATCTAAGGCAGCTTTATGCTTTGGGAACTATTCTGCCACAACTTTTTTCAGCATCCCTCCTAGGAAGAGAGTACCTGTCTAACCATCCTTGCCAAGGACTCCATAGCCTCTGCCAAAGAGGTGAGAAACTGTCCATTGCCAGCAGAGCTCTGAGGCTCTCACTAGTGGCGAGCCTCTTCATGAGCCCATGCGAGGCTGGGCTGTGCAAGGAAACAGGGACTTCAATACCAGAGAATGTTATCAGGGTGTCACGGACTGTGTGTCATGTCACAGGTAGGCATGAACCACCTCCATCCTCCCTTTTTCTCTTTCACGTTGCCCTCACAATTGCATTTACTACTCTAGTGTCCCTGGGAGTTTCACTGACTTAACTGGAGGTACTTATTGTTTGTCTCTTTTAGACCTCACATTCACAAAAGTCCGTAGCCGCCCAACTCTGTTCACTTTTATTCTCAAATAAGAAATACCTTACAATATTAAAAAAAAAAGTATAAAATAATCATTAACTCAGACTAACACCACCTGACTAAAGGACATGATTAAGAATTGGAGCAGGTAATTCACCATACTTAATTGATCATTAACTGGTTACATTTTGGTATTCACTGCTTGATCAACAGCTGCCTTAAAGGCCGCTTTGGGTCCAGCCTGTATGTTCAAATGTATATCAAAACTAAAAACATTTTCTGAAACATAAAGCATAGCGTTATCTTGCTAAATTGTTGAAGGCAGATTAAAGAATGAACATATAGTTTTAGTGACTGTAATATTCAGACAAGCATTTGATCCCGAAGTACAAAATTTTCAGTTTTCAAGTTTTTTTCTATCCAGACTCAGTCCCTGCAGCATAAAATTTGTACTGCTAATTGCCATGCTGCTACTTGTCATATTATTTCTTCTTTAATCCCATTTTTTCTTTGAGACTCTTACTGAATGAAGACACCAAATTCTCCAGTGGAAGTTAACAACAGTTTTGCCATAGAAACAGGAATAAGCACAGTATTGAAAAATTATTTTGTGTGAATTTAGCATCTATATGACACAAGGCTTTATGTTGATATTAGCCACTTACTACTGCAGAGTTTTATTAACATTATCATGTTATTTTATTTACATTTATTGACCACATTGGTTACAGCATTGGTCTAAGGAGCTGTGAGGAGCATGGCCCATTGTATTAGGCACTGCACAACCGTGGAACAGCTGTAAGCACCCTCAGATGAATCCCTGCTTGAATGACCTACTGATTTCAGAAAGAAACTTCTTTTTATAAACAAAATATTCACCAGGAAAAATGGCAGAGTGACAGAGAATAATTTTGATTTGATAGTTTTAAGAAGTGTTATCTGCCTTTCTTAATCTGGGCTCTTTTTGGTTTTGTTTTTGTTTTCTTTTCTGTGATAATGATTTAGTAAGTTAAATTAAAACTGCAAACACATTTCCCTACTGTAATCTGTTTTGAAAAGCCAACCTACTGTGGAACCAAGATCCCAAATGGTGAAAATTCTCTTCCAAGACTACTTTAATGACCAACAGTTCTGCTCTGAAGCACCTCATAATAGTATTGTTACCACAAAGAAATAAGATATGTGGTCATCATTGCAAAAATCTTAATGTTCTTGCCTTTGTCACTATATAATTGGCAGAGATTATGACTTTGAAACATGATGGGTTCAACTAAATTGACGACACATGACTCAAAGTCCATTGGGGCTTCACTTGGAAAAAAAATTATCAGGGCATAAAACAGCTGTGCTTACCGAAATGACAGGCAAAGATGCCTTGAAAACTAACTCATTAGAACAATAACAGTGAACCACAAGAACAAAGATTTTAAATCCTAGCATTTTAAAAATGTTATGAAGAAAATGTGTCTAATGTCTTGAATATACTGCTCCTGTACAAACACTGGGAGCTAGTTGTTTCTCTAGTTTACACTTACCAGTAAGCCAGTAAGATCTGGAAAAAATGTTAATTAAAACACTTTCATTTAAAGTGATAAAATAATTTGAGGTCTCTGGTCACTAAGTGCTCAATTCTGCTCATCCTGACTTAATTGTCAAAACTACCCAGAGTTTTCAGATGGAAAAGGCCCAACCCTAAATAAGGTTACTTGAATAACTAAAAAAGCTCTCACCCTTCAAGTGTTAAAATAATTAAATTATTGCTTCAGAAAAAAAAAAAAAAAATCTGAGTGAAGTAAAAAAACAAAACAAAAAAAAACAACAACAACAAAAAAACCTACCCACTGTCAATCCCTTTTCACAGAAGGAAATTCCGTTTCTTTAGCACACCTTAGATCCTGTCCTGTGTGTGAAGTTTGGGATCATTGTGCAACAGCAAATTGGGCAGTTGCCTGGCTCAGAACAAGCCTGAATTTGAGTCACAGTGGTAGGGCCAAACCCTGCAAAACCTTCCTTGCTTCTTATCACGAAGATGAAATACATGTCAATTAGAATTTCAGAGCTGGTGTGGGGCTAATTCTGTTAAGTTTTCGTAAGAGTTCTCTCCTGTGAAATACAACGAAAGTAATTTGTATATAGTCTTCTCCCTCAGAATTCACAATGTATGAAATTTCCTTTAGGAGACTATGAGACAGGGATTGGCTTTTCCATTTCATAATATTCTGTACATTCAGATGAGCCATTGACTCCTGTTTCTCATTACCACACCAAGCAAGATACTTTTACTGATGCACTGGTAACTTAAGAGGGTTTTTCACTTACAATAGTAAACTATGCAGTCATTTAAGGTCAAATAAGGAAAAAAGTGAGGGTGATGGAAAGGAAATTACTTTTTTTCCCTACAAAGTCACAGCACTGATTTTATATCCACGTGTAGGGAATTTCTGTTATTAACTTCAGTAAGAATTCAACTTGAGCCTTCAGAACTATGCATTCGTGCTTCACCAGAGTTTAGTAGCACATCTTCACAGAAGGTCCTGTGTAAACTAGAAAGTTTGGTCCAGCAATTCGTGATTGGTCTAATATTAATTTCTTCGGATTACTTACAGTAAGCTCTTCAAGGACTAGGACCTCAGTTTATGCCTTCAAGTTGGAGAAAAAATGTTTGGGCTTCAAATATTAGAGTATTTTTAAAGTGTCACATATATTGTAAGATCTTCTACATATCATCATATCTTTGTAAAAAAAATAAAGGTTAATTTATGGGCTGTAGTTAAAATCTTCATAAACTTTTCAAGTTAATTCCCACCACATTTCACTTTATCTTGCACAGTGACATGTCAGCATTATCTCTATATACCTGCTAAGTTTAACACTTTTCAAACAACACCTTGTATTTGTGACAGTTAAAAATAAACACGAAGTTTTACCCATGAGAGAAAAAAAAAAAGAATAGCAGGATCATGGTTAAGATTCCTTTTCTAGGAAACGTTGCTCTCTTGATAATGTTGCTCTCTTGATCCTGAATTCCCTGAGTTATTTGGAGTCTAAAATAGTTTAAATGTGTTTGATGGAAAATTATTACAAAAGCCTTGAAAAATAATTTGTTCTGTACACGAGGAAATTTGCAACTAAATCTATAAAACAGCACTTATCCGCAAACCTTCTAAACTGCACAGAGAAATAGTCCTATCCACTGGCAAATTTCATAATTCCACATTAGCAGACTCAATTACAATATCCGCTGCAAATAGCATATCAGTACATCATAGTTACAGCAATCAGCTTGCTTTCTTCTAAATGGGCTATCATGGCCTTGTACTCAATCGCACTGAGAAAGCAGAGTTTGGAAAGGAATCGCACAGATTCAAAGCAAAGCATTTTGTCCTACAATAGAGAAACAGAAGAGACGGTGGATGGACTCATGTACTGTTCAGAAACCTGGAAACCCACCATCAAGCCACCCAACGTGCCAGGAGAGTTTGAAAGCTCAAGAAAACAAATGAAAAAATAGATAAAGTGACATTCAACTAAAATATGCCTCTTTCTCCCTACTTTCCAAAATGCTGCTTGCTATTGAGTTAAATGCTTTTATTGATTCCAACAGCCTCGAACAAGCTCTACAGCTTGCAATATCCACAAACCCAGCATAAAGGGACTAATATAGAAGGCGATTTTTTACTCCTGAAGAAGATCCTGTATCTAGGCTGATCTCCTCTCTCTTAATTGATTTGCTTCAATCATTCCTTAATGTTGGTGAGCAACAGTGGGTTTGCATATTCTTTCCGATCCTCTGCAAAACTTCAAGCGGAAAAAAAAAAATTATATATATATACACACACCAGTAGCGACACACACACGGGAGGCGGGGGAGGGAAGAAAAAACATCACTCCTGACCCCAGTGGGGCTCGAGTGCCTGCGGTCACATCCTCCCGTGGAGGCAGCCCTTCGGTTCCCGGGGGGCGACAGGAGCAGTTGCGGTGGCAAGCGGCGGGCTGTACGTTCTGCTGAGCAGCCCGGCGGTCAGCCCTGCCATGCGGCCGGGGATGGAGGGGGGCAGGGCCGCGGCCCCGCCGGCCTGGGAACAACAAAGCAAGCTGTAAAGCCTCCAGGTGGTGGGTGTATTTGTTGTCCTGTCTGCGAGATGCGGTGGCTCCCTGGCCTCGGCAGATCCCAGTGCTGCTGTGGACATTAAGAAAAGTCTCTTTTGGCTGATTCCAAAACCAGATAAGGAGCCGCCGAGCCACCAGCTCTGTCTAGACTCCGGACCTCACAAGTCAAACGGGTTGTTTGGATTAGCCTTGAAGATCTACCGACCTGAACAGCCCTCCTAAAGAAAAGCCACAGGAATACCGTGTTTTCCTCTTCCCATTGCCGCCCGAGGTCCGCCCAGAGATAGGAGCTGAGCTCTGCTTCGGCCCGTGTCACTTATTTCTGGAGAACTTCTCTGCCCTGTCTATCTCCCACAAACACACCTTGTCCCGTTTTGTCTACCAGGAGGGTGAAAAAAAAAAAACCACACACACACAAAAAAACCACCAACCACCACCACAAAAACACCACACTCCAGGAGAAATCCTGGTTTGCAACCTTCCTTGTTCCCTCTCTCCCGCCGCCACACTCCCAGAGAGAAAGCTGGAGCTGCAGGTAATTAATCCAGCTGCAGCCGCGGCGGAGAGCAGCCGAGCACCCGGCCAGGTTGCTGCCCGGGGCTGTCGGTCCCGGGAGACCCGTCCCGGCAGAGAGCGCCGGCGGGCCGCGGCGCTGCTGCGCACCCTCCCTGCCTCAGTCGCCCTCTCCCCCCAGCTCCGGACGAGCCCTGAGCACTTGTTTGATGGCACTTAGCTGCGGCAAGAAAATTCAACGAAATTCAAGCGAAACAGCTGTTTGATGTAAAAGCGGCATCTTTCGTCCGAGATGCTACGAAGAGCAGCGCACAGAGCCTGCTCCGACTTCCGGCGCGGGCAGGAGGCTAGGGAAAAGGCAACCAGTTAATTTTACATCCCTTTTTCCTTGCTAATGATAGCAGATACCGTGCAATATGGAAAGCTCGGTCATACAGGCCAGCCTCCCCCACTCCCCTGGTGCCTGCCTCCTTGGGAGCTGCCTTCTCCGCCTGCACTTCACAAGTCCCGGGAGGTGAGGAGTGATCCTCCAGCAGAGCCGGCACATTGGGAGCTGTTAAGTTTATGTTTGTGGCGCCTGAGCTCAAACAGTCATTCAGTGGCTTGCTCTGTTATCAAGAAAACAACAATCAGGAACAATCAGTAAACAGGATCTCTTTCCAGCCCCTTTATTAACTGCTTAGAGCTCCGCTGAAGCACGCGAAGCGCCCAGCAGCCGCACCTCACACCGTAAAACTCTGCCGGCGTTTCAGGCGTGCAGAGGGGGCTCGGGTGGCTCGGTGCCCGTGAAACCCGCCCAGCACCGCGGACCCTGAAACCACTCGGGCTGCGACCGCCTGAGGGTCGGTACCTCCGGGTGGATCTTCATTGATTCCCCGATGGCCATATTTGGGTGACCCAACGTGGATTTGTTAAGATACGCCTGTATATAAATGTATATAAAGGCAAGCACTTACTGTCGAGATGTTCGACTCATGTCAACGCTGGAATTCACGTCCCCGGCTTCAGTGTCTCACTGCTACGTTGGCTGGAGATGCTGAGAGCTAATTAACCTGGTACGAATATTGAAATGAGAAGAGTTTGAATATTGGCCTCTATGTGTGCAAACAAAATTCTCAAAGAAATCACAGCAGGCTTCAACAGATTCTATCTGACATTATTAAGAGAAACTGCCGCAAGAAGAACACCGGCCGACCCGGGACTGCTAATTAGCGTTCTTGCCCGGATCAGAAAGAGGAACCAGGGCAGGAACCTGCACAGAGCACCATAAGAACACGCATTTCATGAAGAGGATATTTTCTATCGCTTGCACAAATCCTCCTGCCTGAGCTCAGGAAGGGTGTTCTCCTGAATGGACCAGGAGGGACTGCTCGAAAGTTTGTCTCTATTTCCTCCATAGCAGATAATACTGAAGGTTTTGGGAGAAGGAAGAAATATCTCATAAATATGTTAAATGGAAAAGGCAACAAAAGGCCATAAAAGAACCCACGCCACTCTGAAAAAAAAAAAATCTTAAGACGAGATTTGTTTAACTGAAATTTGGCGGGTGGAGGTTCCGATGTGACTCCGGGGACGCGGGTTTAGGCAGAGGGACGTGCTTGTGCGGGGAGGCAGCAGCCGGGGGAACGCGGAGACACCCGAGTGGCCGCTGAAGAAGCTACCACAGGCCACTCGGAAGCCTCGGGGGGTGCGGACCTTCCTTAGGGGTGCAGACACATCCCGAGTGGGTCTCCTGGCCGCAGCCCCCTGCAGAACCGAGTAGTCGGAGGGCGGCTGCAGTTCTCCGAAGACACGCTGCCCTGTGTGTTGTGAGGAGCAAACGGCTCCATTGGCAGCCCAAAGGCCGAACTCCTGCCTCCCGGAGGTCTGCTTATCTCGACGGCAGCTCCAGCCGCCGGGCGGGCGCCCCGGTCCCGCACAAGGCAAGGGGGCCTTGCCCCTCGCAAGAAGCGGCAGGCAAAATTGACCTTTCCTTCATGCTTGGCCCTCGGAAACGACAGATAATCAGGGGCCCGGAGGGCCTGCCCGGGAGAGGGGGTGCTCTCAGCAACTCCCCGGTGCGCAGGTTGCTCTCCCGCGGGAACACCCCTGCCCCGGCGTAAGCCTGCGCGTCTCTCCGAGAAGTGGCCGTATTTCCCACGTACGCATTATCATTCAGGCAGTAAAAGGTCAACACAAAGGCCCCCCTGTTGCCCTGATCTATTTTCAAGGCCAATTAAAGACACTCCCCTAGCCTCCCGACTCGAAGACAGGGTGTCCGTACTCCCCATTTCCCCCCGCCTCGATCAGCAAGGTCGACTCGAACAACTTACACGTCAGACCACCGGTCAGAAATCGCACCCTTTCTCCCTCCCGCCCCCCGAAGCGTCATACCAAGCCTCTGATCCTGCGTGAAAACACAAGGGTTACTGATCACACAGTTTAAGGTAGATTTCATATTTATTTAAATATTTATCAAGTACTCAAAAATGTATTACACTTGAGCATACAAAATGAATCCAGTTTCTAATCAGGATGATTGAAATCCTTGTATTAGACTTTCAACCTTTCTTATTGTTATTATTTTTTTCTGTCGAAATGGTTTGTCTCTATAGTTGAGCTTGCTCAGGGTGGGCTGAGATGGTGAGGAGGGAAGAAAAAGAAGGTTACGTTAAGAAAACATCGGAGTTTGAAATAACTGTCATGCAAACCAACTTGTCTTTGTCAGACTAAAACTTTCTGTATATTCCAGTTGTTAGGGTTTTTTAAAGCGAGCCTTCGTCTTTGTGCTGGCCGGGAGCAGTAGAGAGCACTTAGACTGGGGCAAAACCAGCCCTTTTCTGTTTATGTGTGTGTGTTGGGTTGGTTTTTTTTCCCCTTCTTCTTCTTTTTTCTACTTTTCCCCAAGAAAGCCCCAAGTTTCTAGCTTTCATCACCCTCTCTCCCGCTAATTAAAAAGAAAAAAAAAAAAAGGAAGAAAAAAGGGAGTGAAGAGAGGGAAGTCGACAGAAAATAAGGAACACGATTCGTGCAATTTCACAGCAATATCCCCAAAATGTATGCCTCCTGCAGCATTTTTCAATAGTTTTGACAGCAGACACTGATAAATAATGGTCATACTTGACTTGTTAAGCAAAAAAGCGTCCCTTTTATCAGGACGTTACACTTAAAGTACAGGTCACTTCAACAATCTCAACAACGAGGCTTTGGTATACAGCACTTTCTTTTTATTATTTTTAAAAAATAATAGAACTCAGCAAAAAGCCTGAGCTCCCAGTTCTTTAGGTGTCTTAACGTTATGTCAGATCATGCCTAGAGTAATATCACTTTTAAGGGCAAGGGATGGGGGTGGAACAAGAGAGTTTCTAACGTTATCGATTGAAAGCTAAGGCATCCAACTAGCCCTGATATAGTTGTTGAAACGGAAATTTACAAGCTGATCGTTAATACTTGCAATAAAATATCACACTCCTTTTATTCACTAACGACCTGCTTTGCATGCAATATTTTATTTCAGGTATTTTTGCTGCTAACTTGTAAATATTTAAAAGAGGGAACTTTGTTCATTATTTAATATTAATATTATTATCATTTTCTCTATTCCAAACGCTTATTTAGTGAAATAGTCCTGAAGATATAGTAATTCTACATATGGCGCTTTATTTCACATAATATTTAAGAAAAAAAAGACAAAACCACATAGAATTAGACATATAATTCAAAGACCACGGTACAACCTTTTTTTTTTTTCTTTTTTCTTTTTTTTTACTTCAGCAAACAAAAAAAATAGTCAAATGACATGAAAAGTGGCAAGTCTTCCGATAATAAATAATAAATTACTTTATAATTTTGCAATGCAAGAGCAAACAAAAAAAGATGTGTTTTTTTTCTTTTTTCTTTTTCCTTTTCCTTTTTTTTTTTCTCTTTAGAGACAGAGATAGAGAAAGAGAGAGAGAAAGAGAGAAAGAGAAAGGGAAAGAGAAAGAGAAAGAGAGAAAAACAGACGTTTTAACCAAAGACGATATACATCTTTGGGGGAGGGGAAGGTTCTTGGACGGACACATTTCAAATACGATCCCCAGACGCTTTGTGGCAAAATAGAGGTATACCTTGTTGCAATGCTTTTATAAATTGGTTTTTAAAGAGGAATTCAAAAACCTACTTTTAATCGCTTCAGACTTGATAGAGAGTGGATCTCAACCAAACAAAACCAAAACCCCGCTACAGTACATGCTAGAAGAGACCCAGGAAACAACACCTTGTTAAGAGTCAACTAAAAACAACATTGCAAACCAATGCAGCTCCACCTTCCTGCAATGAATCTTTCAACAATGCAAGGCTAAATCGTCTCTTTCCTGGTGATGGAAACCTACTGGAGCTCTTTTGGCAAGGCAATCACCAATATAGAAACAGCACCATGCGGATTGGGAGGGACTGGATAGAAAACCCCTCTACCTTGGTTTCTCCCTAAGATGTGCAGTCGAATGAAAAGATTTTTTTTTCACCTTTTTTTTTTTTTTTTCTGAGATCCACGAGTACAAATCCTTTACGTTTTGAAAATGTCTTTTCGATCCTCCTCCGACCATCGAATAACACGGGGTGTGTTTTTGCATTTAGTATTCATTCTAGTAAGATCCCATGATTGTCTTCACAGTGTTGCTACCATATTACCTTGTGTTTTCAAACATGACTCCGTTCGTTTCATGGAGCGGCTCCTTGCTAGGTTCGTTACAAGGTTGTTAAATACTTTTCCCCTCTAAATTTCGGAGTCCCAACGCGATCATTTTTCCACTCTCTCCAACAGGGGTGAGGGTAAGGGCAGAAACAACAACAACAGAAATCTGGATGAATGTTCTTCATGCTTCAATAGGACTAGCTACCATGCTGTTGGGCGTATCTGGCAGTTGAGAGGACATTGATGCTACTTCACTTCCAGTAGAATTGGAACCGGGTCCTCCTTCTGAAAAATTAACCTGCCAAAAAAAAAAAAAAAAAAAAAAAAAAAAAAAAAAAAGGAAGAAAAATAAGTGTTGTTACAACTGTAACAATCGAAGAAAAGTAGCAGGCAAAGGGAAAGAAAAATGAAAAAATGAATACAGCCGAACGGCCTGATACATTTCCACGGCATACTGTGTCACTGTTGCTTTGTTTAGCTTCCCCATTGACTTCAGAGGAACCTCCCTCAGGTTAAACCACCGAGGGGGAAAAAAAAAAAAAAGAAAAAAAAAAAAAGGCAGGTTAAAAAAAAAAAGGAAGACTGAAAAATCAAGCAAATAAACAAACATTCATGAAGCCTTCTTCCCTGTCTTGCAAGAGCAGCAATCCCAACAGGATGTTCTAGTCAAGTATTTAAGAGTGCATGTGGTTTTTTTACACAAAACTGCAAGGTTACTTTTTTTCCCTTTTTTGCACATACTAAAATAAACCTGGAAGGAGCACCCAGGAGCAGAAGGCATTTGAAACAAGCCATCCTCTTTCGTTTGTGATTTGAAGTGGGTGCTATCTCTTTTTAATGAGAGTTAGTTTTATAAAAAGGGTCTCACTTCTCCCTCTTAATGTGCCCCGCGGCTCCTGATAGTTTAGGAGCAGCGTTGGGAAAAGGCATGATTTGAAGGGTGGAGTTTTGTTAATCCAAAAGCATTTCTTTGGCATATATTTAGGTGGCCGATCCTGTGATCAAGGCCTTTTCCAGATTAGAGACGTGCCTTGAACGCTTGATGAACTTTCTGTTCCATACACTATTCTTTATTTTAACTCTTCAGTATCAGACGTTATATCCAATATATATCAATATTCATCTATCTAATGATCTGTCTGCTTATATGTGTGTGAGTATGTGGACCATCCATCTTCCATCCTGTCTTTTTTTTTAAAAAAAAAAGACTTTATAGAAAAACCCACTGCATCAAAGGTTTTTAAAGTCTCCTGTTCTGTTAAGGCACAATAAATAAGGCAGCCAAAGGAGATGAATTTTTCTTGCGTCTGCTTGACAGCTTGATTAATGCAGGAAAACCAGTCGTTGCTCTAGAGGTAAGATGATGCAAACAGCCCTGCTGCTGTGCTGCAGCTTCCCAAGTGAGCACAGTGTGCCAGGGGAGAAAAGCATGCTGCAGCCTGCCACTGGGCAAAAGAAAAGCAATCCTGCAAGAGAGTGTCATAGTAAACTGAAAAGGTGTGAAAACAGTTCTAAACAGCGCTACAAACCTTTATCTTCCATTGCTTCATGTTGACAAAATGTCCAACAGATCAAAAAAGGGTCTATTTCTTATTTTTTCACCACTAAGTACTATTTTGAATCACTGAAGAACCATACATAACATACCTTATTATTTTAAAAGGTCTGGTTTTAACACACTTAGGCCAGGAAATTGAGTTAAGGCTGAACTTCTGTCCTTAATTCACCTTGTTGAGCCTAAGTATTGTAGATGATATGGTCCCATATGAGCTGCCAAATGACGTAGGCATGAGGAAGTGAGCTAAGAACAGAATTTATTCTAAAAGGTCTGTTTTCTTTTGGCTTAAGGCAGTTTACTATATCGTTTGCATTTTTCACATGAATATGTACTAACAATTCAATTTTCAAAGTAAAACATTTGGTCTAAACCCTATATATGCATATATTTTAAATATAAATATATAGATGTATAAAGCTATATCTAGACGTACTTATTTAAAACAAGGACTTCAAAAATATAATTAAGCTATTAATGTCTGTGTGACAAAACAAGGGCATAGGCTGACATCACAATCATATGTTTAAAATCCACTCTATCGCATAAGGGCAAAATTGTCCCGAAGCAGGGAGGGGATAATTTTAGAAACTGCTTTCACAAATGTACATACAACTATGATATGTGAAGAATGTATTAGTTCTCTGATAGAGACGTTTTCAAGAACGTACAAGCTGAGTTAACCTCAGACCAGGGTCGGGCTTTATCCAGCTCCCACACAAATCAGCAAGAGCTCTCCTGGGCGCTAAGGAAGATTTTGCAGCAAGCCCTATTAAATCAGTTGAGTTCACCGCATTTACAGAATGCCATCATGCCCACCTTGCAATTGCAGGAAAACCCAGCTAGCCTGGATTGTTCCTCTTCCTGAAGGCATCCGACACCTTCAGAGAAACCCACACTTCTCTGCCCCGGGTACAGGCTGACCTGCTCCTGCTAGGAACCGACACTTACTAGTTGCTGAAAAGCAGGTTGGTCTATGTCACTCTGCAATGCGAAGTCACTCAGTACTTTCCAGGGCGGCTGGTAACTCTGCACCTCCACCGGGTTCGCCTGTAAACCACCGTCATGTCTCTCCGGACTAGCAGCCACCATCGGAGTTCCTGTCATCCCCTGGATATTCTGTAAACAGCCCAGAAAAAGATGTTAATGAGCTTGGTTGACTTTATTGTATATAAGCGCTGGGTCAATAAACTGCTTTCTATCTTATCTATACAGTCGTTTGTATTTGCTTTGTTAATCTGCTGTGAATGTCTTACTCTATTCTGCTCTAGGTCAACCTATTTCTACCCGCTGCATTAATCACGGTGGAAGTTTACTTTCTTTCGCTTTAATCCTCCTATTTCTCCCAAGGCATACCCCCTGCGCCCCAACCTTTCTTAAACACGAGCACTCTGTATCGTGGCTTCAGATGCACAGCTCGGCACAAGAAACAGTTAATCATGCTGCCTTTCTACGCCGTATCTAGACTGGTTTTGTTCTGCGTGACCTTAACTGGATCGCATATCCACTGCACGGCAAAACTGGGGTACGTCAGTACCGCACTCTTACCGAAACAAAATAAATAAAAAGAAATTTAAAAAACAACAACAACAACCACCAATTTAAAAAAACAGTCCTTGCTGTATGCCCTGTGGTACAAGCACTGTGTATAAAATAACTTCAAGCCTCGACGAATAGATTGTTCAGGCGAGTTAATAGCATCGTGTTTTATTGCATTCCAACAGGGTAAAATGAAACTCCTTAAATTCCACTTAACTAGGCAGCCTTATGAATTAATAGTCATTGTCAGGTCAGCCAATATACAGAGGCAGAATAACAGACTCTTCTGCAAGTGGACTAACATCAACAACAACAACAACTAAAAACAAAAAGGAAAAAAAAAAAAAAGAAAACAGTTGGCTTTAAATAGAGACAGCCAGTTTGCTCTGCTGAATCCAGCACTTTCTGCTTGTTTGCATCATATGTGCATATGCCCCCGGAAAAAAATCTCTATGTATCTCTGTGTAAGAACTATGTCTATTTTAAGTAACCTGTAAACACAATGGTAATTAAAAAACTTTGCATTGCATTTATCTTTTTCTACAGTAAGTGCACTGACAAACATACACATGTACATTGTATTATAGAAAGAGCTAAGAAAGCACATGGAATTTCCCTCTTACTCATGGGTTTTACTTCTGGGTTTACTCCTGTGTAAACCATTGAAGAAGGCAAAAGTGTCATTTTCTCCTCAAGGTGTCCTTTGCATTTGCATTATAAAAATCACACAAGGCTGGGCTTATTACATCCCATAAGCTCTGCAGGTCGCAATTCATGGTGCAGAGAAGTAAGTCTAATCCACTACGTATCCTTAGCCCTACAAAAAGACGTGTTCATTTGAGCAGCCTATATCGGCTTCTCACTGTGGTCTGTTTTAATTGCACTGACAGTAGAAACAAGCGGATAATAGTTAAGCAGTATCATTTTCTTTGTTATAAGGGAGCTCCCACAAAATCAAAAGCGTCAAACCGACCCCAGAGGCTGGCCGGGCTGGACGTAGCCCAGGCGTTTCTCCTCGGTAAGGAAGGCTGCGCACTGTCAGAGGATGAAGCCACTTACAGTTTTGTCATTGGGTTGCTGCTGCTGAAGTTGCTTCATCATAATGCTCCTTTTTTTGTCCTTGCACCGTTTGTTTTGAAACCAAACCCTAATGACCCTCGGGCTGAGGCCAGTCATTTCTACGAGTTGCTCTTTCATGAGGGCGTCAGGTCTGGGGTTGGCAGCATAGCAGGTCCTCAAGGTGTGAAGCTGTTTTTCATTAAGGACAGTCCTGACTCGGGTTGTCTTCTCGGGCTGCTTGTGGACGTGGGGTCGCAGAGCTGGCTGTCTGGCAGAGATAGGTTCTGCTGTAAGGGAAGGGGAAAGGAGGAACAGGATCCCCATGAGTAGGAAGCAGGGAGTCTGCAGAGGCTATGAATCTAAGCTGGTGGGACAGGGGGAGGTGGAGAGAGAGGGGTGATGAACTCTCTCTTTCAAAGGCCATTCAAGCAGTCAGATCTATCGGAGTTCCTGCAGCCTCCTCTGCTTTATGCGCTGGTGGAGTGACAGGACTGACATTTCTGACTCCACAGATAATTAATTTGCAAAAACAAACCACCCCCCTAAAACACTTAACGACAGAAGCTTGAACCTACATGAGACTTGACAGTGCGTGGCGAGTTCCCTAAGGTGTGCATGCGCTAGAAAAGGAAAGGGAGGGGTTTATGTATTTATTTCCTAGGAAATCAACAAACCGGATTTCTGACCCGAAAATTAATGAAAGAGTAGTCCTTAAATTAAGCATTAATTACCCCTGCTTCTTGTATGCTGAATCTAGCTCAATTTATCCAGAGGCCGCGATAACATACAATTCCCGGCGGTTTGATGCTTCCAAATCACAGCAAAGTAAGCCAAATATGCTGCACCGTGACTGTGGAGGAAAATCCTGCGAGAGCCCCGTATCCCAGAGCTCGGAAGACGGGAGACTATCTTAGAAGGTGGAGGTCCTAGGTGACTTTATATCATTTTCTGACGAATACTTAAAAATATTAATGTTTTGCCAGTTCTTTAAAAGGGGAACAAGCCCAGCAACTTGTGGAAACAGCCAAGAAATGCAAACCTATGGGGAGCATCACATCAAGCGCTAAAAGTATTCGTGTGATTCTGCTGTTCTACGTATTGTGTAGCTCTAGCTATCTAGATGTAATTTGACGGAGTCAAGGGAAAAATAAACCCACTACTTTTTACTTCCCTCCCCCCGCTACAATTCTGGTTCGATAATATTCAGAGGTGCTTGCTTTTGTACGGTCGGTTTTCTACTTTCCTGATTATAACAATAAATCAGCAAATGCGATGAAAACAATGCGAACTCTACAAATATTAGCAGAATTGTACCTGCCGATTCAATGTGCCTTTCGGAAACATGCACAAACACTACAGGGAGCACGCACAATCTCTCAAAAATTCTGCCGTGATCAGCTACGGGATTATTTCTCCCTATCTATAGATATGTAATTTGAAAGCAGCTCAGAAGCAGGAAG